>NC_134836.1:98459529-98762559 GCF_004210375.1 Tachypleus tridentatus
AAAGAGAGTAGATCTGGAGAGCCAATGGAAGATGTTGTGGGGACAGAGATGGGAGAAGTTGTAGATTCATCAACATTTTTAGCCACGGAAGGCAAAAGACTCTTCAGATACTTTGTAAATGACTCTGTTGGAGCACAAAGACACCTGACTGCATTTCCACTGTATCAGTAAAATAGAGTGCAGCAGCATGTGTCTGAGATGGAGTGGGTACAATAACCTCTGAGCCTCTGGATAGGAAATACTGTTCACAGTCTTCACACATTGCACTTCTTTGTCCTCCCATCCACTTAGGACAAGAATGAAAGTAATAGGGGTTTGAACAATTACAGTTAATGCAGTATGGTTTCAGTTTGCACTTGAAGGCACAGTGGACTTTGCCATCACAACAAGCACACATTAAAGAACCACATCATGATATCTTTGTGTGACTGAACCACTGATACTGGAAACATTAGAGAAGGTTAAGAATGTATGGTCAAACTTTACTTGACTGTGGCAAGTGGATATGGTGATGTAAACATCAAAATCAGAACATTAGTTGACATCATAATTCCATCTTTGTGAGTGGAGATTTCAAATCCCTCTTTAACAATAACTCCTCTTGAGAAACTCAAGAGTAGCATGGGAAGAAATCTTGAATTCAGGAAGAGTTTAGTGTGTTGTGGTGAAGATGTTTCCACCAAAATGTCTACAGATCATAACTTTTTCACTAAAGTGGGGGAGCCAAGAAGCCCTTCTAATCCCTTTTGAATAAAAAAATAGAGACATGTGCCCAAAGGATTTCTCTGATAATTAATGCAAAATTAGAAATGTGGGTACAGAAAACAACTGTGATGGTGATTGTTGGACAGAGTCATCCATTCATTGCTGTTTAGTAATTACCATTTCTTTTTCTCTGTTTTATTTATTTATTTATTCCTCTTCATGGATGGGAGTATACATAATAAATAGAATATATGTCAGTGCTCCCTGTTCCCACCCACCATGGGGCCCTACAAGGGGAGGCACTACAATGCCAAACACAGCATCAACCACAATGTCCACAACAGCTGTTGAGAATGTCAAACACTGGTACTTGGTTGATCCTAGCCAAAGTGGACCAGCCAAATGACCCCAAGGCCATCCATCTACAGAAATTCAAGGGCAAAGTGGTGTGTTAGGGTTTGACCCCTCAACTGTTAGGATCCTCTTCTCCCCTTAATGGGTTCCCAGGCACAGCAAACAAGTGGGTGGCTATTATGATGAAAGATATGAACTTTTTTTTTTACCTCTTTAGTGTCATAAAGACCGACGATTGTTGGAAATATTAAAGTTTGTTTGGTATCATCATCTCTACTATATACTGTAGCAAGTTCAAGCCACAGTCAAGCTTGTACTATTGCTTACTTGTGGAAGCAGTAGCTGTGTGACTGAGGATTGGAAAGATTGTAGCCTTTGACATCACTCTGAAAGTGATGTCATGTCCCCAAGTAATTGTCCAGCAACTGCTTCAAATAGTTGTCAAGCCATAAGGATTCACTTATATGCAGTTGGAATATGTAGTAAAACGACTGGTAATGAGTTGGCAAGTAGTGAACTGTCCTAGAACCATAGAGTAAGGTTTTTATATTAGTGGTAATGAAACATAAATATTGGATCCAGTCTAGAAGAATAACCACTAGGCCATGTGTGACCAAAGGCAGTTGGACAATTTACTAGTAATTTAATGTGTAAAAAATAACAGTCATTTAATAATCTAATTGATCCAAGAGAGTTTTTTAGTATCATGTATTTACAATTCATGAATGAAATGTGGCTGAACATTGTGATAAGATATGACAGCTATCTAAAATACAAAAAATTGCAACAACCAAAAATAAGAACAATCAAAATATTTTTAATATTTAAAATGTATAAGTTATTTAAAAGTTAAAAAAAGAAACTCCTTGGTCTGCTCAAGTCTAATAACAGCAAAACAGTAATCTTATGGAGAGCTAGAGAAATAAGGATAGCATTAGTTAGCAGTCCTAAAAAACCAGGATGGGCCTAGCAAACTGCTGGGAGGTTTTAACCCTTGCTCTAGAAATTCGAGCAGTCTTAATATATGGAGCAGAGTCATAGGAAGACCAAGGATGGAAGCAAAATATTGAACAAGCAGTTGGAAATAGAGTAAAAAGAATCATAGTTGGATAGAAGTGTGTGGTAAAGTATAAGGTGATGCAACTGATAGGCTTTAAGAACAATTTCTACAACAAAATAGGTAATATTAATAAAAATCTGCAAAATTTTGTTTAAAATATACCACTGACCTACAATAAAATATAAAAGGGTTCATGCTTTATGGCAATCTACTGCTGAAATGCTTTATGAATGGTATATGGTTGGTGATAAATGTAGTATATATTTATCACATTGGGCGGAAACAAGCTTTAGTGGTGGTACAATTCTCAAGTTTTCAAATTTCACTTTTTTTTAATTCTGTTAGGGGCTCTAGTCATGAAATCAGTAACTGAACAAGGTTATTAATACAAAGAAATGTAATATAATTTATGTGTGGTAACCATTTCTGTAGTGTAAACATTCAAACCAAATGAAGTTATATCCCATTAAAAATAAATTATAATAAAGAATAAAGCTATTTCTTTTTCAAGAACATATTTCATATGAGCTATACATAATTGATCCCAGAGTATATTTAAATTACTAAATAGTAGAAGAAATAAATAAATTATCAAAGTCAATTATTGTAATTTTGTTTCCTATAAATTATTAATCTGTTTTAATCCTTCACACTGTGATCTGTTTTTCATTTGGGGAAAAAAACATTTTAATCAGTAATTGTGACCTTGCTATAAACATAGCACCAAATACTGAAACACTAGAAATGAAGGAAGAAATGGACATTAGGAACATATCATGGGTTTTCATCTTCTCATACTTGTATAATATTTATTTTATCTTTATTTTTTTGTTATGAATGAAAGTGGGTGATACGTCATTTATATTTTCAAATACTACTGTTCAAGTGAACAACGTATTGAAACAATCACTTACATTAGACTGGATATAAAATTAAAATTTATTGTGCATTAATTGACATAAATAAGGCAATAAAGAACTTCGGTGGCAACAATAACACATTCGATTAAACATGAGATTCAAAACAGAAACATGGTTATTTTATTATTACGAACCAGATGTTAGTAAATCAACAAGTTGACAGGATGTTTAAGTTCAAGACATAATTGTCAGGAAGAAAACAAAATATAACATGTCCAGGAAGGAGTTCAGGAATCAATGCAGACTTAAAGGAAACTGAAACTCCAAAAAAAAATGAGTAATTACGCTGGAAAAATGCAAGGCCTAAGGTTAAGTGACCTGCATGCTAGACATGTCCAAAAAATACAGGTGCTCCACTGAAAATGATGTGCAAAATTCTAAGAACCAAGAAATTTAGAATTTTTTGAGCCATAACCAAACAATTAAGCCAAAGCCAGAATCATGAGCTACAGTTATAGTTTTTGTTCTGTTTGGAGCAATACCAACATCCTGTCTGAAAACTAAAAACACAGAAGAAGAGAAAGGAAAAGAGATCCTCTTATGAAGCACAGTCCAAAAGAGAAATGCAAAAGCTCAAGAATGTCCACGCTATCAGCCATAAAGGATTTTCTCTACTCAATCTTTGTGTAAGTAATATTACCAAATCAAATATTGTAATAAGTCATCAGAAAAAAAAAGTCAGTCAATCTATTGATAAAAATCCTAGATAAATTATCAGAGAACTATACAATATATGAATTGAGTGAGTTATATATATATAAATGATTTGGTTAATAAACATGTTCTTTACATTGCTTCAGTTTCTGTATGAGTTCTTTATGTAAATTTCCCAAGTTGGTGAATTCTGCACTCACAATTGCTTATCCTGGTATCTAAATAAATATTTGAAGCAGGTGTTTCACACACATTACTAGCTCCTGTTAGTGCCTTCAGTTTCATTATAACTTTAATTGTATGATGTTTCTAACAGGACATTAAAAGTTGAACTAAAAAAAGTCTAAAGTAATTTACTGCCACATATTAACTATTGGATAAAATATTCAAAAATACAGCATTAATTATTTTTACCCTCTCAACAGTCATATGTATTAGTCTTTTCATGTTTATCATTAAGTGACTACCACAATTCTTGATGATGAGAAACCCACTCGAAATAAAAATGTATTTCAGAACAGCTGGTATGGGTATTAACACTTTTACTGATAAAGAAAGAACAGTGTTTTGACCTTCCTAGGTCATGTTCAGGTTAAGGTTTTCTGAGATACATGACTGACATAATGTTCATATCTTTTTAAATTGTTCTGATGGTGATAAAACATTTACAACTGGTACACATTATGTGGCATAATAACTTCCAAGAAATTTATAGTGGTTACAGCAACAGTGATAAGTTAAAACATGAGAGTTAAGGTAATTCTCAAGGCAAATTCTATAAACTGTTTGGTTAACATATTGCCACCACCACCAGACTGTAAGGAAATACCATCTTTGTATAAACAAAATATAAGTAAGATATTGTTCAAGCTGGCATGCTAATGTTTCTGTAAGATTCATGTATAAATGGGAATACATACTAAACTGTTTGCAGGCTTGAGTTAAGTCCCTACACACTACTCTTATGGATTTTGGAAATGTCAGAAGAACTACAACTGTAAGACTTGTCCTTGTACTGCCACCATAAACTGTGCATACCCATCTGTATTACACTACATACTAAGACTTTGTAATAATTTATGTGTCACTAAGTATGCTAACAAATAATATGCAAAAATAAATAAAGCAACTACACAGAGATTACTGAGGATATTATTAGTAATATATAACAATGAGGCAAGGTTATAAACAAATTCAAATAATACAATGTGCTCTGTTGATAAGTATACATATTCACCACAAAATTGGTGAAACAGAAATAATGTAAACTCGTATATGAAATGACAATGTAGAACAAGCTGGCAATGTTATACAAAATATACATATATTCTATACAATTTATTATATCTTAGGAAAATTTACTAGTGATCTTGGATTTAGGAATTTATTATTATAAACTAATCAAAGTATGAAAGAAATACAATTTGGTAAATCAACTTACTTTCTACAAAGACAAGAAATTCCCCAGATAAACCCAGCAACTGTGGTTACTCCACAAAAAGAAATGATTACAACATACAGGACACTCCAATCTGAAATAAAATCCTGAAATGTTACTAAAACATAAACATGTTCAAGTTCTTTAGATATTGTGTAAATAATTATGTTTGAAGAATAAGATACAGTAAGTATGGGTTGCTTGTTGCAAAAACAGCTCTACACAATATTATAAAGATCATTATTTTATATTATTTTTATTTCTGTGTAAAAAAATAAATTAAAAA
Source organism: Tachypleus tridentatus (assembly GCF_004210375.1). Classification (NCBI taxonomy): domain Eukaryota; kingdom Metazoa; phylum Arthropoda; class Merostomata; order Xiphosura; family Limulidae; genus Tachypleus; species Tachypleus tridentatus. Next base: position 98,464,947 of record NC_134836.1, read on the forward strand.
TGAGTCAATACTGATATACTATCACTAGATAATGTTTGTTTGTTTGTTTTTGTGCAAAGCTACATGAGGGCCATCTGCACTAGCTAACCATAATTTAGCAGTGTAAGGTTAGATGGAAGGCAGCTAGTCATCACCACCCACTGTCAACTCTTGGGCTACTCTTTTACCAACGAATAGTGGGATTGATTGTCACTTATAATGCCCCCAGAGCTAAAAGGGCAAGCATGTTCGGCATGATGAGGATTCAAAACTGCAACCCTCAAATTATAAGTTGAGTGCCCTAACCATGCTGGGCACCACAAGGTAGTTTAAATAAATCAGGTTGTTTTGTATAATTAGTCACCATACTAGTAAAGTGTCACGAAATACTATGAAGTAAAAGTTTAACCTATTCTGAAATATTAACTATCAATAATTGTATTCTACAAGCTTAATATAAATCTACTGTCAAACTTGTAGCTTTTCATATCATTTAAACAATATAGTTTGTTTTGTTTTCAGTGCAAAAGATGCACAATGTACTATATGCACCCTATACAATGCAAGGAAATGAGCTCTGGAATTTAATGTTGTAAGTTTTAGAATTTATCATTGACCAACCAGAGAACAATAAAGCTTGTAGTGGTTCCAACTGATTATGATATAAATATGATACTAGCTATAACAAAATTACAATAATTTGGAAAGAGAAAAAGATAATTTTACTAAAGAAGAGTGTTCTTTTTAAAGAAATAGCTCAATTATGAGAAAAATAACATTATTACAAAGTGTTGTTTTTGCACATGGTATTAAAGAAAGACATAATTGCATCATAAAAAAAATAATGTTATTAAACAGTACTAAATTGGCAAAGTTTACTTTGCATTATTCGGTTATATGTGAAAAATACTAAACAATACATAATGCATATATTGTATAATACTGAAACAAGCTTTAAAACATTTTTAAAGTAGAGGTGATTGATTAATTAATCAATAAAAATGAGTATCTATGAAAATTATAAGGATAGAAACATGTCTTTCATCTTACAATTTTCATATTTTATAGAATTGAGGAAAATAAAACAAAGACAATTGTATATTTTGCAATTACTTCCTTTACTGGTGAAACCATGATTATAATAAACAGAGCATTTATGAAACATACAATTGTATATATAATTATAGAATTGAGGATAAAAACCAGAGATTCACAAAGTTCTGATTGTTTATAGTATCAATTATTTTATCATATTTTATTTGCATAACTTCTAGAACCTTCTAAACAAATATAAACTTATTTTATATTTCATAATTTACCTCTCTGTTTAATGTTTCACTCTGAGACTAACTTTTGTGAGATCGTCTGCAGCATGAGTTGAAAATATGAAATAAAATCAAAAGTACCTTTATATTTCTTTTTACTAGAATGACTGCAGGTTTTAACAACTAATTATAATCATTTAGTCTAAAAGTTTAAGGCCTCTTAATTTTTCATAACTGCTTTTATTTATTTTTCATTGTTTTATTACTCTTGCATGTATAATAGCTTGTGCTCTGGAAGTCATGACAAATAATGCTTTATTTTTTACATTTAAGCTTTATTATCTCACTTAAGTTTTCAATATTTGTAATTGTATAATAGTTTGTACTTTGCTCAAGGAGTGATGATGAAAAAAGTTTTTTTTTCCACTTAAGCTTTTTATCTTACTTAAGTTTTCAATATTTGCATTTTAGTCACTTTTATCAAAGACATATATGGATAAATAAAAATTACATAAAAACAAAAAATTCACTTTCAACATTGCTTATAGGCCTACATGCACTTGAAAACGTACTTTGAAAAGGCTATTTTTTTTAATGCTATGTTGATTTTTCAAACAATAATTTACATAACTTTCAAACATGCATTTTAAAACAAAACAATAATCTAATCAGTGAAAATGAATGCCCCAAAACTATTATAATATATCAGGCTTTCCAACTAATCTATAACTATGTTAACATTTGATTTCTTACCAGAGTACTAAGTTTGGTCAACATAAAATAAAATCTGTTTGCAAAATGGCACCTTTTACGAAGATGAAATAGCATGCAATTATCATTATCATGCAGGTCACAAAATGGTCTTTCTCAGAGGCATCACTAGGTACTTAAAATATTTAGGGATCATTTGTTTTTAGTTCATAACCTGGACAAAGGACGGGTATTTCACCTCAGCTTGTATGACACAAGCCAAAAACTTTAAGAATATATGCTCTATACCTATCTAGTTCCTATGAAGTTGAAACATTATGCAACAAGTTCAAGTATTCTAAAGGTAAACTTGCTTATGACAGAGCTGGATTTAAGCCCTTTGAAGCCTCCATGTGATATATAGGTATATGTTCTATACCTATCTAGTTCCTATGAAGTTGAAACATTATACAACAAGTTCAAGTGTTCTAAAGGTAAACTTGCTTATGACAGAGCTGGATTTAAACCCCTCAAAGCCTCCATGTGATACATGCCAAGTAAAGTTTGCCATATTTTGTTTTCAGAATATGATGAAATGAAAATTGAAACTTATAGCATTTAAGACAGAGTAGAATGGTGAACTAAAGCACATGACTGAGAAGCAGAGAATGTGTTCAAAGTTTCAGAACAAATCATGTGTAAATATTGTTAAGAAATTATATAAATTTGTAACCTCCATTCTTCTCACTTTACTGCTATATAAACCAGAAAGTTAAACCCATACAGTATGCCCTCTTACCACATCATGTGTTGTTTCAACATTTGCTATTGGATTACTTGTAGCCAATACAAAAGAAGAAGAGGATTTTAATGTGCCAATTTCCATACAAGGTTAACTCATTCAAAACAGTTTTGAATTATTCAACATAAACAGTCATTGTTAACCTTGCTAAGGTCACTCAACTGGTAAGGGAATTATTTTAATACATTTTTTGCTTAGTTAGAAAGGCAGTTAAATTATAACAGTTTTAGTACATTTTCTTTTGTGTGTGAAATTATTATGTGCTCAAACTTGTATATTTAAATTTGCAATAAAAATTTTACATATTACAAACAACTCTATCATAAAATAAGTTTAAGTTTCAACAGGGCCTTAAATATTGAGTGCGAGAGCCCACGTTAGTACTAAATCTGATTTTATGTCATTTATTTATACATTTACTGTTATGAAAGTAACCAAAATGCAAAAACTAGAAAGTTATTATGTTAGATAGGAAAAGCTAAGTAAAAGAAAATAAAAACATTTTTCCATGAGGTGTGTATGTGAATAGCACGTGTTAAATTGGATACTTTGTTTACTGTACTCTGAGATACACTCTTGCTGGAGATTTACTGTTCTGTAATGCTAATTTTGTAGTTACACATGAAATCAAATAAAATCAAAGCATTTATGAAAAGATTAAGAGTCCAAAACTGTGTGTGTTTTTCTTATAGCAAAGCCATATCAGGCTATCTGCTGAGCCCACCGAGGGGAATGGAATCCCTGATTTTAGTGTTGTAAATCTGCAGTCTTACTACTGTACAAGTGGGGACCCCAGTATTGTTAAGATACATAGCTGTAACTGACTGTCACAATCTGCTATCATTCTAGGAAAAAAAATTAACTTTTGATTTTATTACATAACTTTCAATTTTTGCTGTGAGTGAGTTCACTACTGTTAGTGATGGGCTGATAAATGACTTACAAGAAGATATCCAGACATAATGTATGAAATATAAAAAAACGTACAATGAGAAAAAAATATTTTTATTCTGAGGAAGAAAAATTGCATATTTATTCAACTAACTTGTTAAGGCTACACAAATTCAAAGAAAATCTCTATTTTTTTTAATAACAGCACTTAATGTTCATTAAAAGTTTGTCAAATTTCTTAAGATACCATTCTAAATCCAGAGTTATAAAATGTATAGTTTCACAATACAAAAGTTGGTCATTCTTCTAATGTTAAACATATGAGAGAGAAATACAAAATATAAGTTACTCAAAATAAATATTGCTAGGATTTCATATATATTTAACATTGACTTCACTTAATTGTTTTTCAACATTGACATATGAGTGTTGTAACAGGCAAAAGACATACTTCAGTAATAAAAGTATACAAAGCCAGTCAATAACTATAAGGTTCATATAATATTGAAACGTGATGTAATGGAATATAACTTTATTCTTTAAGACAGACACTTACCACAGTTGCTCTCTTGATCTTTCATATACAACCTGAAAATATTTTCCATCCAGAAAGCATCACAGACACAATGTTTTGTATACTGGTCACATGTTCCATGGTTGGAGCATTCATTTTGACACACTAATAACAAAAAGACAGATCTACATTAGTTATTCTCCCACAAAAAAGTTTAAAAATAACAGTAATGAACAACAAAACTCCAAAAAATATTTACTCTTTCTAGGAAAGAAGCTGTAACTAGAATCTTAAATATAATGATTAAACAACAAAAATGTGTCATTATCTAATTAAATTTCAGTTAATCAAGTTATACCACAATTTGATTAAACAATCTCTACAGGTTATTCAGTCTTTTTATCTACCAATATTCTAGTAATTAAATTATGTTACTAGTTTCTAAAATTATAACTAATTACATTATTACACTACTTGTTAACATTCTAAGTAACAAGCATACTAATACTACTTAACAGCACTATATAATTACATTATACAACTTACTAAATTTTTAAGTAAACAGGTTACATTACTACTTACCAATATTCTATATAATTACATTATACTACTACTTAACATCCCAGATAACCACATTACACTACTAGTCACCACCACTCTAGTTAATTACATTATTTTCCTACTTATTAACATTCCATATAACCACATTACACTTAAACTTACCAATATTCTATATAATTACATTATACTACTATTTATCATTATTATAGTTAATTACATTATTTTATTACTACTTATACTGTTACATTACTATTTACCAAAATTATAGGTACAAAAATTATGTTACAACATAATTTCCCAACATTATATGTAATATAGGCATTCCACAATATCACAACACTCCATGTAATCAGAATATAACACAATATCCCAGCATTTTATGTAATGATATACTGCTATTTTCAAGCATTTAATGTAACAATTTCCCAATATCCTATGCAATCACAGTATACCATAATTTCCCAACATTCCAAACAGTCAGGTTATATGTCTATTTACAACACTGTAGGCAATCAAATTATATTATTTCTGTTTTTCAAAGTTCTAGAACCCAACTTATACCACTATTTAGTAATATTCAGATTATTAACAAAGAATATTATGTACTAATATTTAAAAATTATAGACAGAATGTACAATGTTTATGATTTACTGAGCTATAAACCAAACTTTATTCATCATGATTCTAATACCAACAGTTTATTTCAAAAGCTATTATGAACAATCTAATTTTATTTGCTAATAGTTATTAAGAGTTTAGATACAATCAAAACAATAACACTTTCCATTAATGATCTAACTACAAATCTGCCTTTATACTCTTTATACATTGACTTTCACACAAAACTAAACAAGGATTATATGCACTACCAGAAGAAAGGCAAGACAATATTGTTGACCATCAACTCTTTGGTTATTTTTACCAACAAACAGTGGAACTGACCGTCATATTAAAACAGACCCAAGACCGAAGGTGCATATACATTCACTAATATTTTTTAGTAATCCAGATATAAATTAAACAGAATGCACTGTTAATTATGAATTATGTAATTTCAAAATAAAACAACTCCCAAAACTTAAGTTTTACAAACTGAAAACTATTTACACCTGGTATATTGTAAAACTAACACAAGTACTACACACCAACTGTGTCTAAAGACAAAACTTCCAAACTTAACAGGCCACTATCAGTCCATAATTTCTTCTTAAGAGCAGCAACTACATCCAAGCCTTCACTTAAAGTAGTGACTCCACCTGATTGTACTTTCTCCACTACAAATGTAAGTCTCACCCTAATAAAGAGAAATATTTCTGCCATCAATCAGTAAACAATAAAAAACAAATAACAGAAAACATATTTTGTTAAAGATAGCAAAAAGCATCTTTCAAAAACCTTGGAATTATTTAAACAGATAACTACAAACAGTTGCAAACATTTAAAGGTAGATACAATGCAAACAAAAGAACAAGAGACAATTCATACAGACACATACAATAAAATAGGAGTTCAAAAGTCAATTAAAAAATGCAAAGCAATAAGCTAATGACTATATAGAGAGGACAAAAAGAATATGATAAAACTAATCCTTTCAGAACTTTCATGTGATAAAAACATGACAAGTGTTTAATTCTCACACCAAAAATAATTTGAGGGTAGGTTGGTAGAGATACTGATGAGTACTAAACTGAACCAGGTATATGCAAGCCCAACGACTGGTGTCGCTTGCACAGAAAAATATAGCTAATAAAAAGGACTCATAGATTAATTTACTCTAATTCTGTCTAAGATAATTTCAATTGCTATGGCTATTGAAGATTCCCTCTTGTTATCGCATAAGAACAGTACCTCTGCCATGTTAACTCATGTGATACTTTACCAACTACATTTATGGTCAAGATCAGTTAACAAGAAGTTATTGTATTTTTGTTTTATTTGATAACACTACACATTAAAATGTATATGTGTATATATACATAAAGTATTCGTGTCATCTGAATAGCTTGCTGTCACAGAAGTTTCAGTTTACCATATTCACTAAAACCTTGATATTCTTATCTAAAATATTCTGTAGCAACCGAAGAGAAATAATCTAAAACAAATTCTTTAACATGAATAAAATAATCATGAGAAACTATAAAACAAACTCCCATGCATCTAGTTAATTAGGAAGCATGTAAAGCTTTATACTGATATTGTTTTTTAATGTAACTATGCACAGCTCACCATTTTCTGACACACCACTAATTTTTACATGATTATATTGTGCTTTAGGTTACAGAGCAATGACAATGCTGAAAATCATTCAAAGTTGTTAAGACCTTTTTTAGAGATAATATAGATGCAAGTTTAACCAATAACTAGATAGTTGAACAAACAAATAGTGTAAACAAAATAAATGTCATGCTAATTGAAAGTGTTGAAATTTTGAAATGTCTGGAAGCCAGCAAAAAAAGAAATTAAAATACTGAGAATTGTGATATTCAGAGTTCAAACATATAGCCATAGAACATAAATGAAATCTGAATATACTTAGATTTTTTAAATTAATGAAATAAACTAGATAACAAATCATAATACTAAAATATCAATTATACCATTTTTATTAAAAATTGTTGGAAGAGAATTAAAATTATATATCTTTATTAAATTTTGAAAGTTAATTTGCAATGTGAATTTAATGATAGGAACACACTTCAATCTGGAAGGACTTGTTTGTTGAGTTTTGCCCAAAGCTATACAAGGGCTATCTGCACTAGCTATCCCTAATTTAGCAGTGCAAGACTAGATGGAAGGAAGCTAGTCAGCACCACCCATCACCAACATTTGGGCTACTCTTTTACCAATAAATAATGAAATTGAACATTACACTATAATGCCTTCACCGCTGAAAGGCTGAGTACGTTTGGTGGGATGGGCATTTGAACCCATGACCCTAGTATCTTAACCACCTGACCATGACGGGTCATCAATCACAAAAGGGTTAATGATTATTAAAAAGACACGAAGAATTTGAAACAGAATTAATAAACACTTAAAAGATGTTGAAATGATAATGACAGAATCACACAAGAAGCTAATAATTAGTAAAATATATGAGAGAAAAATTAATTTATGACAGAAAAAGATACATTATTAGATAAAATTGTTTTGTGCATTATTCCTCTCTGTGAAAGTTTTCTTTGAATTTCACGCAAAGCTACCTGAAAGCTATCTGCACAAGCTGTCCCTACTAAAACTCTTAGTTTACTATTTACCAAAGAAAAGTGGAATAATTATGACATTATAACACTCCCACATCTGAAGCAGTGAACAAGTTCAGTAACAGGAATAGATCTTGCAACCCCCAGATTGTGAAATGAATGCGTTAACAATCATGCAATGCCAGGCTGAAAGTTATTAAAAATATTGGTGTTCAATCTAAATAATAACTGATTGTTATTGTTTTTTTACAAATGTGTTAAATGTTTCACACTTAAATATAATTAGTATTATCTTTCTAGAAGTAAAGCAGTAGTTAATTTTAAGCAATTTCTAGAATAATATCTATATCAATTTCTGAAAACAAATATTTTTTCTGAAACAGTAGTAAGTGTCTGAACTTACAACATTAGAATTGGGGTTTGATTCTCCATGGTGGACAGAGTACAGATAGCAGACTGTGTAGCTTTATATGAAAAGAATTAACACCTATAACAGCAGTTGTTTTTCTCATAAATGTTAGATCATACAAGCAACCTTATAAAAAAAAAAAAGAAAAAAGATATGACTGAGGTTTTCTTGTTAGTAAACATTCAGAAAGTTGAGCTTAGAGTTTTATAATTCATTTAAAATAAAGATTAATACTACATCAATATATTCTTCACACTCAAAGTCATACAAAATTCCACTGGGCAGAAAATCTTTACCCTAATTCCAGCTGAGCTTATAAGAGCTTACACTTCTCAAAATTGTACTTTTCAGCTTGCTTTGATTTTATTATTCAACATGAGCTTAGATTTCACAGATCAAACAGATCTGGATTATATTTTATACAATGCATATGAACAGATGATTTGCTATTCTTCCTAACAAGTGGAACTTTAGGCAACTACTGCACTGGTTTAATTAGTTACTGTATACTATTTCAAGTGTTTTCTATCTTTACAGTAATAATTTGTTTTTCTCTGTTCAAGAAATGTGGGAGTCATACGTTAAATTTAAACAGTTAAATAAAAACTTGCTACATAAAAGCATAAAAGTTAATAAATCAGGAGAAAAAAAATGGATAAGTGGATGAAAAGAAAAAAACAACAGAAACAAAAATCTTAGCTTCTTTTAATCACTAAATATAAAAGGTTTATTTTCTTTGTCACTCTGACAAGAATGTTTTCACTCTCCTTTTTGGGTAATGCTCAACACAACTATCACCTGACTATTCTTAATCCAACTATGGTGTTTATGTTGAATGTTCAATATTCATGTTGATTTGTTAGAAAGGTTTTTTTTATTCTTTATTTTTTTGATAACTTCACTGGTACAATGTTAAAATAGTTTAATTCAAAAGTTTTATGACATTGAGTTATAGCCAAAATTAAAATAAAATTTACCCAGAAGTGTTTCATCTAAGCCAGGGGTTCCCAGAAATCAGGACTGAAGCCTTGGCAGGTGATTCAAAGTTTTATGACATTGAGTTATAGCCTTGTTAGATGTAGCTTGGGATAACATTAATTTTATTTCATCAATTACATTTTCAAGTTCGCGAGTGCCAAAAGGTTGGGAACCCCTGATCTAAGCCTTACATTACATTTATATATTAAATCAGACAGAAAATAAGCCTAATGTTACTAATGCTTTTGAGTAACTATTTAATAAGTTTTAAGTGGTGAGTAAATGTTAATTACCAAATATTCTCTTGGTATTTTAACACATGTATTACCTATTTTGTTCTTAAAACACAAAGAAAACTAAACATTTATTACTACCATATATAAATTTTTATCCTTTGTACTCTTAAAAGAATTGAAATTGTTTTCTACTTCCTGACCTAGAATATAGTCAGAAGGCTTAAGAGTGTTATTTAGGTTTCTTCATGTAGTAATTAACAAATTACTTTGATGAAATAAGTGAAAAGTAGGCACATTTGAGAGGTACACAAAAATTTGCTTTAGGTAAATTCTATAATTTTTATTAATCACTCAACAATGGTTTCCCACAACTTTTGTAACTAATAAGTAATGATTACAAATACTGTGATGACGAGAAAACTGTACATTTATAAACAGCTGGAATGGTTAGAGAAGGCACTAATGGAGGAGCGAACAATGGTTCAACCTTCTTCGGTCATTAAAAATGCAGTTTAAACAGCAATAATATTTACTATACTTTCTACATACCTACGGCTGTGTTTATTTGCATCCAAACTGAGAACTCTAAGTCTACATCCTTCAAGTGTACAAAGAAGAAGCTCTAACTGTTTCAGAAGTGTATCCTTGATTGAGAAAATTAAAAGCAAAATTAACCTGGATAATTAGCATATAAAAATATGTTTAGACTTATAGGTTTCCTACAAAATAAAATTATGACAATGCTCGCCTAGGTCTAGCATGATTTTAACTTTTTTTTGTGCACATCAGGAGGTTTCAGTGAGTTATATTCAAAATTTACTTAAACTAATTTCATATGGTATATACATAAATTTAGTATACAAACATAGTTAATAGTCCAATTTCAACATTACGAGTCCTTAATTATGAACAGTGTGAGGATTGTGACAGTTTCTCTCTAGGTATTCCCTCTTCCCTAATTTACTTACCACCTCACATAGAAGCATGAATTTTATCGTATATTACACAATATAATTTTATCACAATTTTTATAGCCTCAATGTTATTCAGTTACAGAGCTATCAAATAGAAAATCAAATCCTACTTGCCATGCCTACCTGTCACATTTTCTCTTTCAGAAATTGCCAAAAGTGCTCTCTGATTTTTGATACTATACTATTTATAACCAATATAAAGCTGAGGGTTTAATCTATCAAATGATGTATTACATTATGTTGTTTTCTGAACAGAAAATTGTCTATTTTGTTTCCAGTCCAAATTTTAATTTCACAGGAAACACTTAGATGAGCTTAACTGAATTTTTAACAGCTCTTCTTGTATATTTAAAAAGTCATAGAAATTGTGATAATTGTGGGATATTGTCTACTTTTTTTGCATGTTATTATTCTCTGTTCTTTGGTGCATTATTTAAGTAAACAAGAAATTATTAATGCAGTGGTACCATTAACATCAAAAATATGGTTAAGTGTGATCCACAGTTAACAGCAGGACAAAAATGCCTCAGGTAAGTACTTTATTTCTTGTTTTTCACTTGTTCTTTATTTATTATTATAAAAGTAACTCAAATGTAAAAATTATGTTTTTTATGTTAGATTAGGCCAAATAAAGAATAACAATAAAATCTCACTAGCAGCCCATGTGTTATGTAATTCAATAGGCTTAGGGTAACATGAGCTCAACATTCACCAACTGCTTTACCTATTTTATATTAATAATATTTGTTTAGTCATGGTTCAAGGGAAATAAAAACAAGAAAGTTCAACTATAAACAGATGAATACTGTTACAAGGCTATTTCGGATAAACAAATGTAGTTTCATGTTACAATTTGATGTCATTCTAGAAAGAAAAAAAAGGGTTATTTTTTAAATTTTATGGTTATTAGATTTACATGCCTAAAATAATAAAAGTACTTTCTGAAAACAAATCTGCAGAAACAGTAGAATGGACCTCCAAACTGCAAAAGTTACCAACTTTTAAATTTGATTTAATGACGTAAAGTTACTTGAATGCTTTATAAAATGTGATTGGGAAAGAAAATTCTGGCAAGTTTAATCACAACATTCATTAATGTTATTTTTCACAAATATACATACAACCAGAGCATGAACTTATTTCTTTAACATTAGTAAGATAATTATAATGAAAAGGTTAAACTATCAACAGTAAAAGTTTTAGTTATGGAATAATTTAATTATTTTAATGCAGATTAATTACATTTAAGATAATTATTATTTTATATTTAACACTCAGCTATAATTTGATCTGAAACTGCAGTGTATTTGAAATATCAGTTCTAGGATTTAAACTTCACATTTATATAGTTGCTCAAATGTCTAACTAACCTCCTGGTCAGCGGTGAAACTACTGATATCAGCATTCAAAACAAGTTCCACCTGACTTAGCAAATTTGGAGGACCCTTCACAATTAAGGATGCTGTGTCAGAGCTGGAGGCTCCTTGCTTATCTGTAACTGTCAGACGAAACAAGTAACGGCCTGGGAGAACATTGATGAGTTTGAGAACAGGACTGTGGTCAGAATTTTCTATTATATCCTGAAGAAAAAAGTTTGATTTGTGCAATATTTAAATATGCAGGTCCTTTACATATAACAACATAATTAACTAAATCTATCATAATATTAAACACGACTTATTAACAAAGATGTTACTCGTACGTTCCCATTCACTGACAAGGACAACAACAGATGCACATGATGTAAAAAGGTCAAAAGTTTTAAAGTCTGAAACTTTAAAATTTTATTAATTCTTTCAGAATGTGCATTATTCTGTGCCCATGTTAGGACCTCTTAGTGAATTACAATCAAAATTTAATTAAACTGCTGTCTCATTAAGGTATGTAAATACACTTGATGTAGAAACACAGCTAATAATCTAAATTGTAACATCATACAAAATTAATAATTAATCATGTAAGTTTTAAGTTATTAATTTTCTAAGGCAACAATTAAAAAAAAAACCCTCAATTTTCCCTAGGAAAGATGAAATTTAACATAAGTAAATCATTATAATCTTGCCATCTCAGACAAAGCACATTTTTTTTAGTCTCAATTTTATTTGGCTACAGAGCTATCAAATATAAAGTAAAACTTAACTTGCCATGCCTACCAGTCATATCCTCTCTTTAAGAAATTGCTACTAGTTTTTTTGAATGTTTAATACCATACTATTTCTAACCAATAAAAAGCCAAAGTTTTAAGTTATCAAATGACATATGTTGTTTTATGTACACAGAATTGTCCATTTCACTTTCAGTTCAAATTTTATTTCCAGATATTAACTGAATTTATAATGGCTCTTGTTGCACAGTCAGAAAACTAGAAACGTTGTTACACTTATAGCATATTATATACTTTGTGCATTTTGTTACTGTGTGTTCTTTGATACATTACTTAAATTAATTTTAGTGCAATAATACTATTAGTATAAATTAGTAGGACTAAGTGTTACTGACAGGTGATAAAAAAAGATCTAAAAAAGTACATTATTTCTTGTTTTTCAACTAAAATATAAAAAAATATTTTTAGGATAGATAAGGTTAGCTCAAGTAAAATTAATAATAACAATAACACAAACTTTTTCATAAGGTATGCTGACAAGCAGCTTGCAAGTAGCCCAAGGGTTCTACATTTGCCACTTAATTTTCAAATTTTTATGGCAGGAATATCAGCTAAGACACATTTCATAGGGTAATAAAACAATAAAATTTAAGTATAAACAAGTGTATACTGTTATGAGTTTAAAACTATTTAGAAAAATAAATGTAGTTTCCTGTTATAATTTGAAGTAATTTCAAAAAGGAAAAAAGTTGATTAAGTACATAAAATATATTTTGAATTTTATTTTGGCAATTACAAGGTTGGTCTAATTAAGCAACCTTGTATACAGAGTTAGGGTAGATAAAATTACAGATAAAATAAAAAATTTTACTGATAAATAATGTTTTATAATTATTTAGAAGACTTTAGATTTTACATAAATAAAATTTGAAAATTTTCAGATGAGTAAAAGTATTTTTAATCTCAATATGAGTATCACTTTGCAGTTGTATTAGTAAACAAATCTACTAGATATATACTCACATATTTATTAGTAGTACTTAATTCAAAAATATAATTTTTTCTAAAAAAGTCATGTAATGTTTACCAAAAATTTGCAAAGTTGGATGAAGATTCATGAACCATATTAAAAGCTGTTGTATGAAAAGTACAAAATGGATACAAATTTGGTCAATTTGACTGAGCCCATGTGGAAATAATTAATTTGTACCATCTGCAGTACTAACTTTGTATTATCTGCAGTGGTGTTTTTCTTTCGTTGTACTATAATTTGTTGATTGCTGCTCAGAAAACATCATATATCAAAAGTTTCTGAATTGTTCACATTATTAAAACAAATCAACACTTACAAATGAAACAGCATAAAAAAGAAATATTTTTACATCATGCCAACAACGTAAAACAATAATCAGTTATAAATATTCATAGTTATTATCATCGTTGAGTCTTAATATTTCAATCATTATTTGTAAACTGGAGTTTCACATATTTATTTTTTTTTTGTTTTTTATCCAAAAATGTGCAAAGATAATAAAATATAAACTAAAATGTAACATCTGAAATCCACTAAGATACAGAAAACTTAAAGATGTTTTGACTTTATGTTAATGATGTTTATACATTACATCTAATACTGTTTACACAAATCATTTAACTACCAATTCTTAGGAAATTTATATTAATTATTGAGCAAGATAGTATATAATTTCCCAAACATTAACTGTTATCAGAAAACAGTGATACAAAATGATTCAAGGTACCCCAGCTGCAAGTGAAGATGGATCTCTAGTCCAGACATAAGAGACAATTTCCACATCATCCCAAGATTTGCTCCCATTTAATATTACCAAATCAAATGGTAAATGGATGGTTTTATCACCTCCTGCATTTGCCCTTGGTGGAGTGTTTTCTCCTATACAAACATTTAAAAATTAAAGTCAGATATTGTTACTATTAATAACTTTGTTATTGTTTCCTTACAAGTTACTGTAAAACTACCATGAAGGGTACATTTTACTGCATGGTATATCCAAAGTAATATATTTAATAACATATCAAATTATGCATTTGTAGAAATTTTTAAAGATAACTTTTGTGAATATCTTAAAGTTCTGAATAAGGTTTATTAAATTTGTTTACTATTTCAAATCAATGTACCTAACAGACATGAATTTTAACTAAGTTTTCTAGTATCAAGTTGTATTTATTAATTTAAAAAAGATTAAAATACAAGAAATCAACAATTATAAATTCTTTCCTATCATTTTCAAACTGAAACATTAATATGTTAAATTAAAAAAAAAAAAGAATCATAATGATTTTGCTTTATTTTGAAATGTTTGGTTATGTCTTCATGGTTTCAAGGTTTTGGTGCATTCACTTTATATTTGAAGCAGACCAACCACAGCATATAGTAAACATAAATATACTTCAGGTCAGCCAAGACCTCATTCACTGTGTTTATCTGGTCATATGAGTGACATATGTTTTATTGTAAACTTCTTAGTTTTAGGTGACATGAGGAATAATGTTTTAATTTTAATTTTTTAACATTCTTCAAAAAACTCAAAATTTACTGTCAATCATTCTGGAATAAAACAAGGCTTCAGGCATGTAAGTCGAGGGTATAAAATCCACCTACCCACTTTCACTAGTTTTCATAATTACCGCATGCACATTACGTGAAACTGAATATCAACTTACTTTGAGTTACAATAATGCTGACATCATCAGATGTGCACTGTGCTTTATCATCGCATACAGTCAATCTGAATATATATTCTCCTGGGACTAGATCAGAAACATGAGCAGTAGAGGTGTTACCATTTCCTATTTTTGTGCGTTTAGGTCCACTGTTAGAGAAAAACACATTCATACAATACAGTTGTTTGAGATACATTGTATTTGCAAGTCACTTGCTATAACCTTGCTCTGAGTATTTAATTTTAAATGAGATTTAAAACAAAATGCTGGTTAATTACATTTCCTAATATCAAAATTATGCATGACATAAAAGTATAACCTGATAAAATTCTTACATAATTGTTCAGACAGTTGATATTAAAGCCTTCTGTTTTCAATGTGTTCATTGGAAAATTCATTCTAATATAGTTATAATACTCCAACAACAACAAGCGGATGGAAATTGAAAGTATAATAAAATTGATGTTAGTTACAATGAATGAATAAGTGAAGATTAATTTTATGGGTAAACACTAGTTTATTGAACAATAAATGTATGCAGAGATAGATATAAAAGATAAATTACACAAATTTAAAGCTGAAGTAAACTATGCTTAATTTAATCTACTTTTCTTTATAAAAGTGACTGACCTGTGCATTACTGGTAAGTAGGAAGGTATTTCATGTTTATTGGCACATAGCTACTAGGCTATCTGTGCCAAACAAGATGTAGTATACTATAATGGTATATGGAAAGGAAGGTAAAAATATGTAAAATTAAGACCTGCCAGGAAGACTGAAGCATTAAATGCAAACTTGCTGTCAGTCACCTGAAGTTGGCCTTTCCAATCCTGGGTTCGGGCCAAAATAAAAATGCCTAAAAGAAATCATGTGAAAACAGTATACAGTCCAATAAAAAACCTTAATTTAAGTTAAAAAGACCAATGGCTTCTAAAAATATAAAAAAAAATGAGTGAGGCAGCCAGTATCACTTATGATATTGGCTGATGTCAAGGGCAAACCTAGATTAAAAATATGTTTGAAATGGTGTCATTGTTCTTGGTTGTAATGACGGCATGATAATAAAATATGTACAATTGTGATCTGAGTGCCACACAGACCACACATTGGTGCATCAGTACCAGATAAAAGGAAGTGGCGAGTTAAAAAAACTGACTGCCAGGTCGACTGCCAACTGTTGTATAGTTGGGTTTTGATAACTGGACCATAGTCCATGTATTGGACAGGAATGGTGGTGATAGAGCCAGAGTAGATGGACAATGCCACTCTATCAGCTAGCTCATTTCCATGAATACCAAAGTGATCAGGTATCCAAAAAAACTGGACAAAGATAGATGATACAGAGAGATGGGCCAGTTTGATAAGAATAAGATGGAATGATGTCAGGGCAAATAGACATCTGATTGAATCAGTATAGATCATACAATTTGTATACTGCATAGTTTCAATATGATACAGGACAAGAGAAATGGCATACAATTTGGCAGTGAACACAGAAACTATAGAGGGGATTCTGTGTGCTACAACTAAACTGTAACAAAGTATGACAGAACCTACACAGATACCTGATTTTGAACCATCTGTATTTATGGGAATGGATGGATCATTTGAAAAATGTTCAGCAAATAAAGAGCAATAGCCTTTCTCAGATGACTCAAAGATAGGTCACAGTTGGGGATAGTAATTAACCATGGTGGAAGAAGCCAAACTGTTGATACTGCTCTGCTATTCAAAGATATATCAAATTTTTCTGATTGTGCCCGAATACAAAGGCTAAAAGGAACAATGGCTGATTTTCTATTACAGAAAAGTGTAGCCCACTGAGGGTGGAAAACACAACCCCAAGCAGGACGTTGTGGTAATGAGCAAAGTTTGGAAGTATACATAAGAGACAGTTGCAAATGGCAAATATACAGAGGGGATTTATGGGACTCTACATACAAACTTTGGACTGGAAAAGTATGAAAGGCCCCAGAGCAAAGCCGAAGCCCCTGATGGTGGATATGATCCAGCATTTTCAATGCTGATGTTCTGGCAGAACCATAAATCATAGACCCATAGTTAAGTTTCAATTGGCTAAGGGCACGATAAATTTCAAGCATGGAGTATCGATCAGCTCCCCAAGAGGTGGAAGAGAGGACATGGTGGATGTTTAGTGCTCTTATACATTTAACACGAGGTTGCTTGATATGGGAAATAAAGCTCAATTTACAGACAAATACAAGACCTAAGAACTTTGCTTCAAGGATGACAGGAAGTACAACATCAACAATATGAAGTTCTGGATCTGGATGAATACCCTGCTGGCAGCAGAAATGTACACAAACAGTTTTAGATAGAGAAAGTTGAAAACCATTTGCTGTGGTCCACTTAAGTATATGATTGATTGCAGTTTGTAGCTGCCTATCAATAAACCTCATGCTTGATGACTGACATGAGATGTGAAAGTCATCAATAAAAAGACTATTTGCAACTGTACGGTGTAGTTGTTCACTGATGGCATTAATATTTATAATGAAAAGTGTGACACTCAGAGCACAGCCTTGAGGGTCTGCGAGTTCCTGTGAGAAAAAAATGAGAAGGTGTTAAGCCCACATGGATCACGAGTCAGCAGTTCATTAAAAAATCCTTAATAAAAAGTGGCAAATTTCCACGTAATCCGTATGAGTGAAGGTCTCGTAAGATGCTAGATCTCCATGTTGTATCATAAGCTTTCTCTAAATAAAAAAATAGAAACAAGATGTTGATGCTTCTAAAAGGCATCTTTGACTTATGTTTCAAGGCAATCTAGGTGGTCTATCGTGGAGCATTGTCTTTGGAACCCACACTGAGTGGGTGAGAGAAGGTTGTTTGATTGAAGGAACCAAACAAGATAAGCATTAATCATCCTCTGGAAGATCTTATTGAGATAACTCAAAGCAATTGGACAGTAATTTGAAGGAATCTTTGGATCCTTCCCAGGTTTAAGAATAGGGAGTACAATAGTCTGGTACTAAGCATCAGGAAAGGTATTCTTCTGCCATATCTGGCTAAAGACAGCCAGGAGAAAGGTGGCATAGCATCTCATAATGCATATTATCAGGTCCAACTGATGTATTGCCGATGAAGCACAAGTTTGAGTTCCACCAGTATAACAGGGCGACTGTGGTTATTGGGATGATCAGTCGAAAAGAAAAAGAGGCAGATGTTCAACTTGTGTTTAATAGTTAAGAAGGAAGGGGATGAGTTTGAAGAGCTGGATACATGAGAGAAACATACACCAAAAGTACTGGCAATGCTCTAAGCATCAGCAACTTCATGGTCATTGAATATTAAGATGGGGGGGCAGAAGTATACAATCCACTCACCTTCTGGATCTTGTCCCATATTACTTTTGAACTGGTGGTTGAGGAAATGCAGGAAGTCTATTTAATCCAAGATTCCTTCTGGCTTTGACATTTAACTCGCTGAGCACGTGCATGGGCTTGCTGAAATGCAATGCAATTTGAAAGCATGGGGTATCTACGAAATTTTTCCAAGGACATTTCTGAGCTTTTTGTGTTATGTAACAAGCAGAATTCCACCAAGGGCTGGGATGTAATGGGAAAGATATCAAGGTTTTGGGGATGCACTGAGCAGCTGCTTGGACAATACAGTTAGTTACTACTGCTACACAATCATCTATCGATGAGTTAAATAAGATGGCAGGATCAAGTTCTGAAAAAGCAGTGAAAGAGGGCCAGTTGGTTTGGTCCAACTTCCACCGAGGCACATGGGTTGGGTGGCACTAACAACAGCCAATCTCTCTTGATATGATAGGAAAATGATCACTACCCCATGGATTAATGCCAACCTCCCAAGGAAAGCAAGTGAAAAGTGAAGGAGAGCAGATAGAAAGATCTAAATCAGTAAATAACTGACTGGGTGCATGATAATAAATGTAAGAGCCAGTATTGAAGAGAGACAGGTTGTGATACAAGAGTATATGCTCTATAGCACGACCCCTCACATCAATACTAAAACTACCCTAGAGGGGATTATGCCCATTAAGATCTCCCAAAATTAAAAAAGGGATTGGCAGTTGCTCAAAGTGGGCATCAAGGTCTGATGGATTATAAGTTTTTCCAGGAGTAAGGTACAGAGAGCAAACAGTGATGGTACGACCCAAGGAGATATGGATGGCTAAACCCTCCAAGGGCATATTCAATGACAAATACTGTGTGGGCACATGCTGATCAATCAGCAGTGCTACTCCCCCCATGTCCTTGTCCTACACATGACCTGTCATTTTGGTATTAGGAGAATTGTCTAATTGTGACTATATTAGTAGGTTTTAAAAATGTTTCCTGTAGAGAAAGACATTTGGGATGATAAAAGTCAATCAAATCCTTGATATCATTCACATTTGACTGAAAACCTCAACAGTTCCATTGGATTAGTGTGGCCATTTTTATTTATTTTGGAGAAGAATACGGCAAAGAGACCTTCTGCTTGTGACTGCATTTTTATTCGTTACTGGATATGGGTCTGCCACCCTCTATTGATCCTGCTCTGGATTGAGTAGACAAGTCGGAGTTTGTAGGCATACATTCCAACGATTGAGAATGTGAATGAATGGTGTGTTTAATTTTTGAGGTGTCAAGAAAGGGAGATCCCATAGAAACACCTGGGCTTGAACAAGGTGAAGTTGGGCAATAACTGGAAGATGTGTTAGGAACAGAGAAAGGAGTAGATACTGATTTGTTAACTTTTTTTATTTTGGAGGATACTAGATTAAGATGTGCTGTTAATGATTCTGTAGGAGGCATGGAAAGGTCTGGCTGAACTTCTACTGTACTTGTGGAACGGATTACAGCAGCATAAGTCCGAGATGGAATTGAGAATAGTAATTTCCGAGCCTCTGAGTAAGCAATATTGTGAACTGTATTTAGACGTTGTACTTCTTTCTCTTCTACCCCTTTAGGGCAAGAAGTAAAATAGGAAGGATGTGGACCATTACAGTTAATACAATGTGGTTCTAATTAGCATTCAAAAGCATCATGGTCCTTACCAGCACAACGGGCACACGTCAAGGAACCACGGCAAGATGTTTTCGAATGACCAAATCATTGACAATGGAAATATCTAGCAGGGTTAGGAATATAAGGTCGTACCTTACAATTCAGATATTCTGACTTGATTATGGTAGGAGGACGTGATGTTGTAAATGTTAATATTAGAACATTTGTCGGTTCCATAGTCCTGTACATGCACACAAAGTATTGCAAATCTCATGCACAGCACACTGGTTGCTGTAAATTACAAGTAAAATAAAACCTGTCAAGTGATGAACATGATTACAATGAATTACAAACAAACCATTACGATGACCGAAGAAAACAAAGTGTTTTCAGCCCCACCTCTCGTCAACTGATTAAACCACCTATAAATAAACACAAAGTGAAATGATCATAACTGTAAAATAAAAGGAACCTATACAGTTGGACAGAATATTGAAAGTCACTTCTAATTGCATAGTTACTATACATTATAAGTAAGACCACTGTAAATAACTTTCAAGTGAACTTTCAGTAATGGTGATGTAAGAGGAACCTGTAAATGGAGACAGAATGTTGAAAGTTACTTGTAATCTACAGATGACTGGATTTACACAATAAAACTTACAATACCTGTTCTGTTGTGTGCTTTCCACTGGGAAATCACAAGTACAAATAAACAGAATACTGCTAATGTTTAGTTACATAAACTTGCTGTAATATACCAGTCAACTTACCCATATGTAGCCTGCCCTGCAAAATATGCCACTTTAAAATAACAGAACACTACAGATATAGATAAAATATGGTGCCCTATAAAATATCATAACTGTAGGTTATAGGTAAAATTATTTGTACAATACCTAACATTGGGAAAATACTTGCAGTGTTGGAATTAATGTAATCTGTGTAAGTGAGTAAAATATTGCATTTCTCTAGTAACATATAAAGTTTACTGTAAAACATGAGTAAAATATAATTGTGCTTGTGAAATTCATATTGTTCTCACATTGTGTATAAAAATATAAGCTCAACAAACTGCAAGTTATAATAAAATAAAAAATGAAGCTCAATCATTCAGTTTCATATGCTGTTACAGAAAACCTGATTTGCTTACGTATTTAATTGGTTTTTAAAACATTGTGTTATTGTGCCTAGGGTTTTTCAACAAAAAAATTCCAAAATAAAAAAATATTGAAAAATTAATGAAAAATAAAAATATTCTATTACTCAGGTCATCTTTGCATACATGTAATAAAGGTCATGCATAATGTTGTCTACATCAAGTGCATTTTGCATAATCATAATGTTTAACAAGGTTTTACTGAGAATCATAAGTACTAAAAATGGGAAAAAATAATTTGAAAAACAAAACAAAAAACATTGATTCAGTCATCCTAAAAATCTAATGAGATCATCTACAAGAAAGGAGAATATTTAGGTAAATATGGAAAAATCACACAGATGTTGGGACTTCATTTAAGATTATTAATAAAACATTGCAACTGTCTAGATCAGTGCTTCTCAAGTTGTGAGCCATGATATATACAGCTACGATAGCCTGAAGGACAGGAGAACTCTGACAGTACTAAACTAATAAGTTATCAACTGTATATATGGAATTTCACTATTTACT
Source organism: Tachypleus tridentatus (assembly GCF_004210375.1). Classification (NCBI taxonomy): domain Eukaryota; kingdom Metazoa; phylum Arthropoda; class Merostomata; order Xiphosura; family Limulidae; genus Tachypleus; species Tachypleus tridentatus. Next base: position 98,486,908 of record NC_134836.1, read on the forward strand.
AAATAACTAAGTTGACTTTGAGATATGCAAGACTGACAACCCATGTTCTTTTGATACAGTATGTGTATCTTCACAAAATTTGGTAGATATTTAGTAACGATTTTGAGATTTTGTACACAAAAAGTCATATTTTTTAACAAAATACTGTTAATAACAATTTGTTTGTAGAAATAGTTTCCCTACTTCTCTACATGTAAAGTCATTTCATGTTATGATTAAGAAAACTATTCTTCATCCTGAAATCTCAAATATTATTTGCATAATCCCTAAAACCTCCTAAATACATTTCAAAATTTTGTTTTCAGTGATACTTTATGTTATTTTCTATACCCTAACTATGTGGGGGTCTGTCAACTGACCCACCTGGTAAACATCACCAAAAGAAAGGAAATAAATATAAATTATACTTTTTTGTGTGCTGGAATGACTACATATTATAAGATGAAAATACAAATGTTTAATATAAGTAGCTTAAGTCTCATAACCTTATGTATTTATATACATTTATCATCTTTTATTATACTGACCTTCCAGTCATGCCTAGCTAACATTACATAACTTCTTCTGACGTTGTGCACATGCACTCATATTACCACATCCAATAACATAAAACAAACTTTTAGTTTTTACAAAGTGACCATTCTTGGTTTTGTTTTAGTGGACTAGTATTTAGTAATATATATAGTTACATTTCAATACAAAGTTTTTATGAAATAAAAGGTAACTGTAAAACATAACGAGATAATTAAAAATTGTTAAAACAAAGAATAGAGGTCATGAAAAAGTATAGAAAAAAGTTAACTCAAAATGCAAAGATTATATTTTCAAGCATTCAACTAGGAACTCAAAAAAGTAAACAAACTAGTCTGGAAATAATGTCAATTTTTTTCAAGCTACAAATCTCTATTTTTACTCTGCATTTACAGCACTTATCCATTTTAATATGTTGCACTGTGTGTGAGTTTTAGTTTCACCTGAAAGTAATCTCTCACCAGTTTAAGTAAGTACATTTAATTCAGTATTATATTACACACACAGAACATGAATTCATATATGAATATTTGTGTATGTGAACTATTTGAGTTTTGAGGTAAAATACATAATAGTGTACTCATGTTTTCATATGCTTAGTTGTGCATGTTTTTTTTTTCCATTTCTGAGTTGATAGTTTCATATCAGTTTTTTTTACAACTGAGTTCAAATAAATTACAAAGAGTTTATCCTCAGCACTGTTTCCCATACTGTATGTGAAGTTATAATTCATTTATATAAATATTTGTGCATGTAAAAGATGTGTTAAAAATATATGAATCATGAAGTCTGTATTTTATATTTTCTTTTGGATATTTGTACATATAAATTTATTTTTATTGTATGAATTTATAATTCCATATTTCACAACTTTACAAAAATGATACTTAGCAGAACATGCTCAGTTTATCTGTCATAGATATGTTTTTGTGTGAATTACCACTCAGTACAGGTTCAGTTATATGCCATAATTTTTACAATGATACATGCAGTAACAGTGAAACTTAACAGAACTTGTACTGTTTACCTGTAAAAGGTCACTGAGGTGTGTCCAAGACAATTAATTCCATTTCAGTTCAGAAAAGTGAAAAATAAAATCATAGTAACTAACCTACAAAGTTTAAAGAGTTATTTACAAGCTTTGAAGTGTAAAAAACAGATTAGCTAACATTTTAAAAAGGCTTGAAGACATAGTTTCCTTTATATAGTAATCAAAAATTGCAAAAACAAACATTCATTACACTATGTAACAAAATTTTTACTTTTTCTTCTTCCTGGACAGAAAGTGTTATTTCCCAATTGCTTATGCCTAAAGTAAATGGAAAAGACCTATTTTTCTCTTCAAACTTTGCTTTTGTGACCTGGGAGTGAATAAGAAAAATATGATGGGAGACTATATTTGAGGGCTGATATGTGAAAGTGATTTACATTACAGTCGCAAATCTCAAAAAACTACTCACTTCTAAACATTTTTGTTCATTTTTGTATAAATACATGTAAACCATGATTCATATGTTGTTTTACTCAGACTTTATGTAAATGAAGATGTGCAAATTTCCCAATTTTTTACGTGGAAAATAGATTAATTTCTAAATTTCATTATCCAAATCACAAAAGCAAAGTTTGAAGGAAATAATGGCCATTTTCTGTACTTTTACAACATAAGCAATTAAGAAATAACACATACTATCCAGGAACAAAATTTGTGTTACATAGTCTTATCAAAGGATAAGCTAGGCTTACTTTCTGTTTTATTTTATTGGTGTTGGTTAATTATAAAAATGTTTACATCATACAGTCTATACTCATAACTTCATCATCCCATATATTAATGATGAAGTTGCCACTGGGGAATTACACAAGTAAAGTCAGGTATTTTTAATGCAATGCTTGATACAACTACAGGAAAAAAAAATAATGATTTCACATTATGTAAAGATGAAACTTACTCAATCTGTTTCCAGTTCCAAGTTGTGATCCCTATATCATCATAGCTTAATTTCCCATTAAGAAGAACTGGTCCCTCTAATGGCAACGACACCCTAATATCTTCACCAGCAACTGCTTTTGGAGGAATATTACTTTCTGGTTTAACAAACACATGTACTTCTGCTTCAGCTGTTTGGTCAGATGTGTCTGTCACTTTCAAAATAAACTTGTAAACCCCAACTTCCAAGTGAGAGAGATGAAGGTATGGGCTACTAGTACCCTGAAAAATACAAACAGTTTTACTCATTGCTAACTGAAGAAATACAGACAATGTATGTGGTACTAACTCATATTGCAATTTAACTATACACTGAAGCTATATCAACATATTTATTATCTACCAGTTGTAACCTGAAATTATACAATTTTGCAGATGGCAATCTGGAATTATATTAACATTATTTTGAAATTATAAATAGTTTTACTTACAATAATCTGTAATTATGGAGACATTTTTACTGATAGTAATATGGAATTACACAAAGTTTTACTGATAATAATCTAGAAATGCATAACTTTACTTATGATTAACTTGAGACTCCTATAAAGTCTTATCAACAGTGTTCCAGAATTGCAAAGCCAAATTTTCAGTGCTGAAAGTGTAATTAACCTATAGACTAAAATAGTGTTAAACAGTGGAAATCAAAGCAAATGAAAAAACCAGTTACCTATGAAATGCAGTTAATATAGTATTAATGATTTTAAAAACCTATGTTAGTAAACAACTAATACATATACATGTTTGAACCTTTAACTATTTCTCTATGGGCTCGGTAAAACATACATGAGTTTGTCTACATGTTTGCACACATTAAGTATTTGTCTTGTAACTGCTGAGACAGCATGTGTATCTTCACAAAATTTGGTATAATTTTAGTAAGGATTACAAGTATTTTGTACACAAAAAATCAGATTTTTTAATGAAATATTTTTACTAAAGATTTGTTTGTGAAAATAGAATCTGTTTCATTACTAGTCTGAGTGCAAAATGATTTCATGTTATGACTAAAGAAAATATTCTTTGTTCAAAAAATCTCAAATATTGTTTGATTAATCTCTAAAACCTCCTAAATACATTTCAAATGTTTGAGTAAGACTTTATATTTTATGTTATTTTCTATACTCTATCTGTGTATGATCTGTCATTTTATCAACCTTTTAAGTATCATAAAAAAAATTAGAAATAAACATGCTTTTTTCATGCTAGAATGACTATATATAACACAGAAATACAAATGTTTAGTCTACATAGTTTAAGTTTCGTTATGCTATATGTTTATATATATATATATTTTATTATGTTGACCTTTCAGTCATGCCAAGCTAACTTTACATAACTACCACTGAAGCATAGCAGACATATTCATGTTACGTACCCAATACTATAAAACTTTTAGTCTTCTCTGTCTTGGCTGTGCTTCAGTGAATTAGCATTTTGTAATATACAGTTACATTTCAATTATTATATATACGTATATAGATTATACAACAATAAATCTACAGGTAAATCAAACAATTCTCTCTTCTCGCTATGACTTTTAAACTCGACTGCTGTTGGACATAGGTTATTAAGCCTTTTAAAATTTCATACATAAAGGATATTTAAGAAAATGTTTTTTTTAGGTTTTATATATACATAAACAGTTGAATAACCAAAAAGTCATAAATAACTATATTGACACCATAGAATTACACTATAATTTATTAAGCTTAGTAACTAAGATGTATTTAGATTTTAAAAAATATGAAACTTTGAGTAGACTAAAGACACAACCTATCTCAATAAAACCTTGGTTCAAAAGAATGTGTTAGCCATTTTAATTCTGTGAAATTTAATTTTGTACATTTAGTGAATGCAGCACTGTTTAAAATTAGATGTTTGTGATGCCAAAATACTAAGTCTATAGTCATACAAAGTGAGAACTCAGATTACTAATACTGACAAGCTAGAATATAAAATAAAAACCTTATACCTTTTTATTTCATTGAAATATGGCTTACGTACTGAATCAAACACAGTGGTTCCATTCAACTCTTAAATTTTTGAAACAGTCCATTATATACTTTTACTGCAGTATATGAAATATGATTAGCTAATTTACAGCTTAAAACTGTACATCTACAAACTCCAATGTCTATCTAAAAAAACATAGGCATAGCAAATTATATAACTGAACCTTTACTTTCTGTCCTATTCACTAGGATTTATGGGGTTAATAATTGTTGTTCTCTTTCAAACAACTAACTAAACACTTAAAACACATGATTAATTTTTGACTCAATAAATGCAACTCAGTACTACTAACTCATCTGTCACAAAAATACGGATTTTCTAAGTACAAAAGTCATAATTTTCCAAAGCTAAAAATGTATTTCTGATAGGTACTTACCTCATTTCACAAAATTAGCTATTATTATTCAGTGCTGCCCTATATATGTGAACTTCTTTACACATACCACAAGCCTTGTGCTCCCTCCTTATTGGAGTGTGTATATTCCAATGTGTCTCTTATGTAAGTCATCAAGCATCTTCTCTAAACCAATAATAGCATGACATGATCAAGTGACATATGTGGCTCCATCTACACTCCTCTACTGAACCTTCATTTCAAAGTTTGGCAGGTGTGAACACCAGAAGTGAGGAAGGGACATTTTCAGTATCAGAAAATTACAACTTCAAATACAAAACTTACCTTCTCTCACAAGACTAGCTAGAGTCCCCCAGTGAGGAGGAGGGAGTGACAGAAGTACCCTTGAAAGTGTCCAAAGGATATCTCTAACAATGAGAGAAACAAATCCAAAATTGCACCACTTTTGTGCCAGGTGTACTCTTTGCCCAGGTATATAATTCTCAATGCACAAGCTCATAAATTGTAAGATATAGAGTGGCCAGGATGTGGCAGACAACACTCAGCAAGTCAACTACATCAAAAACCTCTTCACAAAAATCCATGTAAGGGTATGAAGAGGATCATACTATCTTCACCCCAAATTCAATAATCAGGGATTCAGACATGTAATATTACTTGCTATGTTATGAGAATCATCACCAACCTATCAATCCTGGAATTGTTATCTGGCATCAAAAGGATGTCTATCGTGTGGAATCAACTCATGTGAAGACTTATGGTGGTCTCTTGAATCCACTTCCATAATGCTGGAGGACTGACATCCATGCTAAGACAGGGTGAGAGCTCCCAATCTAGGGGTGAATTGCAATTGTAACAGATCAATTTCAGTGTGTATTTTCTCATGCATAACATTCTTAAGTAAGATATCAACTCTACTGTCTGTGTAAAATGATGAAAAGTCCTTGTTGACCAGTCAGATGATGGATCGACTCCACCAGACTGTAAATGGTATGAGGAGGCCACATCATCTTGGAATGTGAAGGATCAACTTTACCATTTGTGTAAATAGTATTAGGAGGCCATGTTATTCAGTAAAGAGGCAGATCATCTACATTTATTGTGATAAGAAGGTCTTGTCTACCAGCAAAGGGATGAATCAACTCCTGTGGAGACTGTGTGCCTGCATAGTCAATCATACCAGCAGTTTGGAACTAGCAAGTAGTAAGGACTCTCATACTCCACTTGAGAAAGAAGAATGAGAACTCACTGGAGAGCCAATAGAAACATCATCAATGGAAACCATACCAAGTTATTCACTAGGGGTGGGTAGCAATAATTTGATGGGAGGAAATATGAAACAAGGTAACAAAGAAAGAATTTAGACAAGAGGAGGCCAAATAAACCAAAGGGAAATCCAAATTGTAAAGATAGAATTGAAAAATTAAGATGTGAAGAGGACTTGGCAGAGGAGAAAAGGAGGAACAACACTCCCAAGCCATTGAGATCTAAGGGAGAGAAAAACAATCAGAATAAAGAATACAAGTAGGGTGAAAAAAGGATACATGAAACATCAACAGCAAACAAAATAGACTGACAACATCTATAGGCTGAGAGAAGAAGGTAATACATCTCAAGAGAGATATAATCAAGAAGCATGAATAAAGGTGGTCCAAATAGTGGGAAAGTGAGGCCATGGAGGATCACATTAAGGTCATAAACAGAAAGGCAGGAAACCTGGCAGGCCTCTTAATCTGGAAGGAATGCATGAGTACAGTAAGAACAGCACATGCACACACATGAGCATGTCATGCTTCTATTGGTTAAGTGATAATGCATGATTTACATGAGACACATGTTAGAATATAAAGGTTCCAACAAAGGGGAGCACAATGCTTGTGGCATGTGCAAAGAAATAGTTCGTACGTAGAAGGCAGCACTGAACAAGAATAGAAAATCTTGTGAAAAAGGTAAATACTGTATCAATATTAAACAAATTTGATATAATGTCACATTCACTTGATACCTCCATGTCCACAGACTTGTCTATTTCTGGACTTTTCATCCACTGGTAGCTTTTAATGCCTTTGTCATCACTACTAAGATTCCCATTGAGCGTTACTTGATCTCGAGGAAGGTAAATGACAACATCTGAGCCAGCATTAGCTGTTGGAGGGTAATCTTTCTCTACAATGGAAATATACCAATGGCAGAGTTTGTGTACATTTTGTCTTTCTCACACAAAAAAATAATAATACTTTTTATAATTATTTTTAATAATTTCCTGTAATTACAGTTTTGTCTAATATTGTATTGTTATATTAGAAACTAAAACTCATGTAAACATCTTCACTTTTTTTATCTATCATAAAATAGCTTTTTTGTAGCAGGTGTTTTATTAACTTGTATATGTTACATTCTTCAGTCACTGGTGATAATGTAAACTTTAATAGTTGTGGCTATTGATGATTACCCACAATGCACAAGTAATGCACTGTAAATATTTTCTGCCATCATTCATTGCAAACATTGTATAAAATGTATTAAAGCTGCAGTTCATTACTTTCTACTGTACATGCAAAACCTCTTGAAACATATGTAACAAACATGTACTATGCTATCATACTCGCAATGTGCACAAAAAGACTATCATTCAGTTTAATACAATTGCTAACCTAGGTACTGTATGTTTCTAATAAAAGTAATGAATTCAAATGTTCAATTTTGTTTAGATAACAGATTTAAATGGTTTTCATTTTGAAACGGTGATTGGTTTGTTTCAAATTTCTAGCAAAGCTACACAAGGGCTATCTGTGCTAGCTGTCCCCAATTTAGTAGTGACAGATTAGAGGGAAGGCAGCATCTCAACACCACCCACTACCAACTCTTGGGCTACGTTTTCAACAATGAATAGTGGAATTGATCATCACATTATAAGTCCCCATGTTTGAAAAGGTAAGCATATTAAATGATGGAAATTCGAACTTGAAACCGACAAACTGCGAGTTGAGCACCCAAACCACCCAAGTCATGTCAGGCCTCGAAAATATTATAACTTTAGTTTCCTGCAAACTGATATGCAATAGAGAGATTTTAAGAAGTAAATTCTGCAAAACAAATTTAGATGGAGCAAAGCAGTATGTTCAAGAAACTTGGTATACAGATTCTTCAAAGCCCATTCTGACAGTGATTTGGTGTTGGAGTAAAAAAAAAAAAAAAATCAATGAAAACATACATGTTTCTAGGACTGGTTTAATGAAAAGAATAGCTCAACAATGAACTAATACTTATGAAAGAATTGAAGAAAAATGTTTATTGATGCATTTCCACTCTATTCTTAACAGAATCCAAACTCCGTTTAAAGATATAATGCATAATTTGAATTAGCATTAAAATTTTAACTCAGTTTTGCCATGATGTCTTTGAAAAGTAAGAGGAACATGATAAGCTATAAATATTAAAGTAAATTAAATGATTGCACAATGACTTTATATAAATATAATAAAATCAGACTTTACAGAATATTGTTAAGAACTTTAAATATCTAATTGATACCATCTTGGATATAAATATTCTCAAAATTATTTCTTCATTTAACAACTTATCTCAAACAAATTTCTTAAACCAACATATAATACAAGAAATGCAAAGAAAACTATATTAAGTAAATTTCTAGTAGAAAATGATACACAACTTTGCATATTTAATTACCCAACAATGTAGAACCATTTATTTGTGAATTTATTTTCCTCATCAAAACGTGAATTTCAGTGAAGAAAACATGATGTAGAGGCCTAATTTATTCTTTAATTCATTGCTAATGCTACAGCAGAACTTATTTGCTGAACTCACAGCATTCACTTAGTGCTACTTGAAAGAGTGAAGCAGCAATCAAATTAGGTCTTGCATAGTGGTGGAATGTAAGCAGTTTATTTGATTTTGATGTGTAGTCCTATAATAACTACTGATAACCTAAATGGCATAAAGGTTTGTTTGTTTCTTTCTGAATTTTGTGCAAAGCTACTCCAGGGCTATTTGTGCTGATAATCTCTAATTGAGGAGTGAAAGACTACATGAGGGCTATCTGCATTAGCTGTCCCTAATTTAGCAGTGTAAGACTAGAGGAAAGGCAGCTAGTCATCACCACCCACCAACTCTTGTGTTACTATTTTATCAATAAATAATAAGGCTGATCATCACATTATAATGCTCCCACATCTGAAAGGGCAACCATGCTTGGTGTGATAGTGATTCGAACCCGCAACCCTCGAATTGCGAATTGAGTGTCTTCGCCACTTGGCCATGCCGAACCTCCTAAATAAATGAACATTTTTTAAAGAAACACTTTATAATTTCTCTACCTCAACAGTATACAGTATCAGTCAATTTAACTGATCTTGTAATCACCATAAAAATGAAGAAATAAAAGACTACATTATCTTTTCTTTCTACGATGACTGCAAATTGTAACAGGAAGTCACAAATTTTTTATCTTAAAACTTGTAACAGTATACATATTTTATAGTTAATTTTACTGTTTTGTTGACCTTTAAACCATATCTAACTAATAATCCCTCCCACAGAAGTTGTAAATCACCCAGCAAATGTGCAACTTACATTATTATATTGAATTACATCATGTACAAGTTGCTTGCAAGCATACCTCATGAAGAATTTTTATTATTATTTTACCTTGTCTAAACTAGTAACTTTCTACATTATAGATTTTTATAATGATAAATATATTATACATGAAAAACAAGAACTATGGTACTGTTTTTTGCTGTTATCTGTTGATGAAACTTAACCCTACTCTTTTATACTAATGGTACTGCTACACTAAATTTTTTATTTAATCAAATAATGCTCCTAATAACACAGAATTATAATAAGTAAAAAATAAATCACGTCCTTTAGCTATCAATTTTTAAGACTTTTAAGTGTAAGATAAGAGCCATTCACTTAAGCTTATCAGTGTTTCCCGTGGAAATAAACTTTGAAGTTGAAGTGAAACAAACAATTTTTCATAAAGAAAGCAATGTAATATAATAATCATTTGTTATTAAAACTTTGGCTTTCTACTAGTTATACATAATAAACTATCAAGTTTAAGAGAGAACTACTAAAAGATGTGAAAGACAATTTGTGACAGATGGGTATGATAAGGGGGTCTAATTTTCTAGTTCATGACTCTGTAAACAAACAAAATTAAAGGCTATAAAATCCATGCTTTGCCCTTGTAATAACTATATTACAATGAGTAATTTATGTTATATTATGTTCATCTTGAAGAGGTGGTAAATAAATTACAAAAGAAAGGAGCTCTAAAGAACAAATGTCACAATTCTTATAATAAGGGATGTTGAGGATTTTTAGAGTCATAAGAGTGATGCATTCCAAGCCACCAGAATCACAATGAGTAGGTAAGCAGCACTAAAGTGGACAAACCTTCTCCTCACCCAGATGAAGATCAGAAGGCAACATTCCAAAGTTGGAATAAGGGGATCATGTATGCCTTACTCAACCAAAGAAAACAGAACTCATACCATTTGGAATTATGAACATTCTCACCCCCAACTATATGGGCAATGTATATTCCACATGCCCCTGGAATTATAGGGAGGATATAGAACAAATGTGCTCAAACAAGAAACCAGGATGCTCATCCCAAAGTGCCAGGAATAATCAGTCGTCCATATAATGTTGTGTGCACAGGCTCAAAGAATGAAGAACACAAGCGAAAGCTTGTATGATTCTGTAGAACACAAATAGTGCAGATGCCAGCCCAAAGGACTGAATCCTGAATTGCAGAATCTGACCCTCATGCATAAAACATAGCAGCAGAATGACTCAATTATGGGAATGAGGAGATATGTATTGGTAAAATTGAACTTGGTCATACACGGACCTCGTAAAAATGTCAATGTAGGGTAAAAAATGGCTCCATCGGGAACCTAGGAGGATCTAAGAATTGTCTGAGATGAGAAAAATCAATGATAATATGACAGTTTTCCATCTTCTTGGGTACAACAATAGGATGTAAATAAAATCTTAGATTATCTAGACTGACTCTCTCTACTGCCCCCTTTACAAACAACTCTTTGATAGCCCTGGAATAATAGTCCACACTCTGAAGATTTGTTGAAGGTGGAAATACTACAGGTTGAGAGAATAATGGTAGTGGAGATGTGAACTGAATGATCAACCTCAATGTAAGGATCTAGAATACCTATGGATCTGTAGTAAAGCAATTCCATATGTCCAGAAAATGTTGTTACGCACCCCCACAGACCTCACTGGTGACAATCTGCCCAAGTGGAGGAGCCTCTTTGATAAAGGTGGAATCTATTCTAGGGTTGGGACACACGATGAGCAATGGCACCTTGACTCTTATTAGGAGCCAAAGAAAGTCACAAAGCAAACAATGACAAGGAAGAATGCAAAAGCCCACGTACATCAAGGGACAAAGAAAGAGAGTCTCATATAGCTCACAGAGGGCAGTAGTTGGTTAAAAAACATCCTCAGGAAAGGCATCTCTAGCAATAAGTTCCTAAAATACCCCAGCCAGGAAACCAAAGAAAGGACAGAAGCTGGCAATCTTACCAAATAAGATGTCACCAAAGTCTGCAAATCATCACAAAATTGATGTGGGAATTACTGAGACTTTTGACAACATATCCAAAAGTGGATCAAATTTTTGGAAATCTAAATATACATCCTCCTGGCAGTGGTAAGCCAAAGCAAGTTGTTTCAAGAAACATGGTGGGCAAAGCATAGTTATCCCTCCACGTAACTATGCAGTAAACCTCCCCACATGAACAGCAGTGTGAGGTGATGGAGGAAAAACTAAACATTTCCCCTCAGATTTTTCTGCCATTTAGGAGAGAGTAAACTCAAAAGCAACTGAATAAAGCCCCATAACTTCACACACCCAAGTAATTCACTGAAGGAAAGAAGCAGCAGGTGACTGAACAAAACTGGCCTCAAGAGAAGCCAACCGATTAAATGAAGGTGTTGGAAAAAGTAAATTCTCTCTACAATGTAGCAGTCTAAGAACCCCCGAAAGACACACCCAGGGCCAAATAGGTCTCTATCTTACTAAGAAATAGGTTACAGACAGCCTCAAATGAGAGTGACCCTTTCCCTGACTGTTGAAAGAAGATAGATAACAAAGATGGAATAGGGGAGGTCTATTTAGCTTCTGTGCTGGAAACAGTAAGCCAGAGAACTTGTACCTGAAAATGGTGTGTCATAATGACAGGATTTATTTATTTATTTTTTCTATTTATCATTAATACTATTGAATGTAAATCAACTAGGCAATGTGAAAATCACAACCAATGATTTTAACAATCTTAATGAGATACTTATATACGAGTACCAAGACAGAGGGTGCTCTGACAATCGACAGAAAGTATGACAAGATAAATATCGCCAAGGGTAATTGTGTGGATATAAAAGACAAGAGCAAGCTAAAGAACTGACTAATGATTAGATAAGTGAAAGAAGATACCCTGGAAGTTAAGTAATAGCTATTAGTGGGATGTATGTATGCTTGTTAACTTCTTGAATTTCACTTTCTGAAAATGTAAGTGCCTTTAATATCAGTTCGTATTAAAAGATGAATCTTGCAAATGAATTTTTGAGTACCTGTCTAAGCTTTTTTTTTAAATAATATATTTGTATAACCAAAGAAAAATATCCAAGAATTTCTCCACTACTTTCAAAAACTTATTTGATATCACATGTGCTATTTCTATTCCCAAGAACACTTTTTCAAATAGTGCAAAATACCTGTCAACCTATACAGTCTTAGGCTATGGTCTAAAGCACAAATTATACAAGGTACTGTTTGTTGACGTGTGACACATTATTAGCTCTTACAACCTGATCTATCTATTGTATTATTTTATTTCTACCTTACCTCTCAAAACTGTTACATTGGCAAAGGTTGAATTGGAAATTCCATCAGAATCTTTTACAGTAAGCCTAAATGTAAAGGAAGAATATTTAAAGTAGATAAAAAACACCTCACAAATTAACTTAAATTTTTTTCTTCTAATCAAAATTGATACTTTTGGAATCTATGGAGACTGCTAGTAGGTAACAATCATGCTCAGTATATTTTTCTTTCTCCAAAAATAAACCTAGTGGATGAAATAATTTGAAAGTTGGCAATAACTTTAATAAAAATTCATTATTTAATATAGTTATTTGTACTCAGACTCTGAATAGTGATTTTCATGTTCAGTACACAAAAATTATTACCTTACAGTTTTCACATTTCATTTGCATAATCTCTAAAATCTCCTAAATAAATATTAAAAGTTTTTTTAAGGTAAATATTTATATTGTATTTTACACTTTCTCTACCATATCACTAACTCTGTCTATTATCATCAATATACTGTGCAATTCAAGTGTTTAACACTCCTACGAAAAGACGTTTCTAGTCCTGATTTCTCCAAGCCCGTTCCCCTGGCTGTAGTTTCGCTAGATAGTAGATAGGGACAGTGGGAATCTCGTTAATCCATTCATTAATGGATTTAAATGCAATTTCATTTAAATACAAAATTATTAGCCTAATATTAATAACCTTTCAAGTTGCTCTAATTCAAGTGTTTAAGAATAAATACTTTTTAGCCCTTCCCTGGATAATCTAAAAATATTTTCTTTGAGTCACATACATAATCTTATGTCAACATTTCACTTAGTTTATTTTTAATGTTTTATTATCCTTTCCTTTTCTTTCCTGTTGATTAGTTGTATTTACACACATCAATGGGTGCCCACAAGTGATAGAACAGCAGAGATACTTTATCCTCTGGCAAAATGTTTAATGTAACCCTTAGGAAGCAACTATTACATTAGGAAATATTTATAAAATTATTAAATTTTTAGCTATTAAATCACAAGTAATACATAACTGACTAAAATATAAAAGTAAAACCTAAATACAGTTTAAGTGTTTTTCTTAAGTATAACATAATTAGGTAAGAAACAACCAAAGAAGTATTGTGAGTAAAGCAGCTAACAACAGTACAAACAGTTAAACCAATTGATGATAACAATTTGGCACCAGTTTCAAAATAACTGTTGCTAGATTACAGTGTAAAATGAGCTCTTTCTAATAACTATATACACATATGTACAATGCAGATGTAGAATGCAAACCTACCCATATGTATAGACTGTTGGGTTTAACATTCATTAGGAGTTGGCAAAATTTACTACTTATTTCATTTGAATTCAGCCAAAGAACTTATTAATAAGGCAGCTAAAGGTACTGATTGTCTAAACATACATGCACAAGCTGGGGTTATTCCATTCAATACAGAGGCTACAAAACGTGAGGCTTTTCATAGCTCATTATTGAAGTAAGAAAAAAACTGAAGTATTTTATCTAAAGATTTCTCTTGAAACAAAGAATAAAATACAACTTTGAATTAAAACATACTTGACATAATAATGTCATTAAAATAAACTGTTAGTAAAGTGGTTTAATTAAATTTTGAATGTAACTTAATTACATGCAAAGAAAGGAGGTTAAAAATTGCACTTGTTGTCATAGGATTAAAAATAAATACACATTAAATCTATTTCTAATTGAATCTTACTCAATTTATATAGCAATAGATTTTCTAAACTGTCTTTACCATTTTTTTTTTTGTATGAAACAAAGATCTACATTTATAATTTCTTAGACTTTTTATAATATTTCTTGCACACAATTATAGAAAGAAAATTAAATACATATGTCATAATGAAAAGTTTAAATTGTAATCAAGGTTACAATATGTGAAATTACTATATAACCCCATCTCATACTATAACTGTAGAAGGAAGTACAAAAGCAGTGCCAGTAACTGACAATAATTTGTAGGTTTCAACAAAACAATCAAAGTTAATGTACAAAGTTTATGAATAAAAGCTTACTTGAAGCAATAAAACCCTGGAATAAGGTTCATTAACTGGACTGTATTTGTATCATTCAATTGAATCTTGTATCCTATAGGAAGAGTTATGACTTCCCAATGATATTCAACAATTTTATCATCATCTGTACTGTCTGGAAAAAATCAAAATAATACATGGCTGCATATATGGTTGTTTTTTCTTGCCTTTTAGGATTTTTCTCCAACTTCTAAAACTATTTTCACATACACTCTTGGAAAAATTTTAATGCTTTATATAGTTTTGTTATGTTACAGCATGCAAATTTACCAAGCTACATACATATGAACAGATCGTTTAACAGAAATAATACATTTATATATTTCAGCTGTCAGGCAAGTTACTGTAGAAAACACAGCAAACCAAATACTGATTTTCAAGACTCAGTGGAGTGTTAAATGGGTACAGAATTTGGATTTGTTGTTCTAGGACTTGACATATTTCAACTTGATAATTAATAACAAACTCAGTGTGGTATGAAGAGCTAAGAACAAGAAAGGTGCTTCTGACCATTTTGGAGTAAACAGTATTTTATTCATCAACAAAGCTTGTTAAAAATCTACTTTGTAATATATAGTTTCAAATAGCACCTATTCCTGGACACATCTCATTTTGACTACAAGTTGCTTTCAATAATTGCATTTTACTTATGGAATAATAGACTTAATAGTCACTACCTTGTAAAAACTAGTTTTAAAAGACCTCAACCACAATTATATGACAACTACTCTGATCATACATTTCTTAAACAGCAATTACATAAATGCATGTGTAACATGGATGTTGTTTCAACAGACAGTCTCCTTCTCATGCAATCTCCAGTTAACATGCAACCTGTGAATGTACCGTAAAAGGAAATCTTACCCAATTCTATGCAAACCAAGAACTATCGACTAAATATATTTTCCTAAGTTAGTATAACTTCTACTTAAACTATTAATTATTTTTACAATAATTACTTCCATCTCATATTACTTTATAATTATATCTTTAAATACATTACCTTAATAATGAACACTTTCTACATACAACTCTTAAAATGCTGAGACGACTTATTAATGCCATTGAATTTAATCTAAGATTTTAAAACAAGCACTACTTCCTTTTCAGTTAAAAAGAATGTTGTTTTAAGAATCGTACATTAGCAAAAACAGATATATATATTACAGTTGTGATTGTTCTACATAACTGCTAATGTCATCAAAAACTTTTGCTTAACCACACATATTTATTAATTTGCCATCTATTTTACACTTTCTGATTTTCATATCATGAAAGTAATGTTTAGTTACATTTGAAAGATTATAATTTATTTACAAAAGTAAAACTGTAACTGTTACTTTTTAATCCCACTACAAGTTCAGTAAATAAAATTCTCTAAAAATGAGTATTCTAGTTTTTAAAAACTGGAGTAATGTATAGTTTCTATGGTAAAATAAATCAATGTATTTTTAAAGCTAACATAATGAATTACAACAAAAATGTTTTAATCACTTTCATACCTTTGTGTCCTATTTTATTGTGAATGTTTAAAGAAATGTTATATTGATTTCAACAAAGTGAATATAATGGTTACTTATGGTTTTGTATTGCATATTTGAAGATCATTACTTTTATTTTTCATTTGCAACTGTCAAACTACTGAGTTTTAAATTATGAAAGCCAACAGACTGTATGAAAAATTTTGAAGATACTTTATTTTAGTTTTGGAGATGAATTTGTACTCGGAAAACTTCCTAATTAACTCTCTTAATAAGAACTCAATCAATTTGATTGAACACTTGACCTCTTTTTACTTGTTCAAAGTCTTACATATTTGATACTGACTTTTGATACAGTATTTCTTCACAAAATTTGACAGTCTTTCAGTAAACATTAAAAGTATTTCAGATGTAAAAAATATTTTCTAAGTGAAGCAATAAACTAAGAAATGTATCTAGATATATATTATTTGTTGTGGATAGTCTGTGTGCAAAGTTATTTCCACATTAAGATTAAAAATAACTTCTTTCATCTAAAAAATCTCAAATTTCATTTGTGTAATCTCTGAAACCTCCTAAATGCATTTCAAATGTTTATATTCAGTAAATTTTCATATGTAATTTGTTATTTTCCCTACTATAATAAAATAAAATATCCATTTTTTTTTCTTCCCCATCAACCTTCGAGGCCTCAACCATATATTTTTTTTTATACCAATGGTAGTAGTAATCACAAAATTATTTTTATTTAATTAAATAATGCACCAAGGAACATAAAATAATAATATGTGAAAATGCAGACAATTTCCTCTAAGTATCAAAATTTTTCTGGCTTCAAAATAAAAATATAGAAGATGTGATGTCTACAGAAAATCTGTCACATTTCAAACACTGGAAAATTCAGGATTTTTTAAAATATTGGCTTAATCTTATAAGAACTTAAAGCTTACATAATATTACAATATGGATCTTTAGCTACTATTTTATACCATACTTATTAGTAAAACCAACAAAAGTAGTTTAATAAGATTTTGAATCTAAGCCATTAAAACCTTGTGACATATATAGTAAATGAGGCCAGGGTAGATAGTGTTTCTGTGTAACTAATTCTGCTACTTTGTTTCACATTTTAAGCACTGGATGTATGTTTTCTTTCCATTTAGAAATAAACAAATACATTCTTATTTTCACAAATATATACCCACTGTTGAACTCTGAACTATACTCTTCGTGGTTATGACAAAAAAAACTCGCTACTTTTGACTTTGCATTAACAATAATGAATACCTTATAAATGCCAGCATATGTGAAACATAACTTCAAACTTACAGTATGATATGAGAGATTTTGAAATATAAATGTTAAATTAATTTATCAATTATAATTTTATAATAAAATAAAAAATGTTATGAAGCATAGCCTGTATAATTTAGTTACTCAATACACTTGTGACCATTGATCTGGAAGACATTTTAATTATATGGTAATATTACTTTAAATGCTTACTGACATCATATGCTCATTATCATTGTACCATATTGTCTAAAATATTAAAACTAATATAAATAGACACTATTTATATTTATCTATCTTGTGCATAAAATGTATCTATGAACTCTCTTTATTTACAGATTGTTTCAATAAGATCTGTGTTCTCTACCTTCATCTGAGGCACTTTATAGAAACTGCAAATCACCAATTGTCACAAGTTACAGCAGCAGGAGTTATTGAACATAGAACATGAACTGCCAAAGCAATTATTTAACAAACATGTGGCAAAATCCATTAAAGTCATGGCCTTTCCTGTGCATAAAAACAATATAAAACCACTACTATATCAGATTATTTTAAGCCATGACTACTCACTTAATATCAAGGCAAACTAACTGAAATTTTAAAACATTTACAATCTATGCAAGGAAGGATGGTGAGTTTTATGGCAGAGAGTGCATGAAAGGAAGCAATCCCATTTTTCAGGAAACATACTTATGATTTTATTAGCTTAGAAAACTTAAAAGTTATAAAGAAATGTGTAAACAATTCAACTTTAGTTTTCCAAATTCAAATATTCATTGTTTTCAAACTACCCGAGCCAGAAAATTAGCATCAAACTTGCATATTTTTTTATTTTGTTTCGTACATTAAAAAAATTGTATCTGTGTAGGCAGGAAATTTAACAATTTTCACCATCTCAATAAAAATTACGGTTTCGGACAAAAACTGAAAATTAGAGCTAAGAATTTAGATATTTCCAGGTTATTTTATCTAAAACAAATGTTAATACAACATAAGTAAAAGGAAATAAATCTCAACATTTCAGTTATAATTTAATTTTGTAAATAATCTGAAGGAAACACAATTTTGAGCAACATGTATGAATAAATATTTCTCCCAGCCCTCAGTGCAGTAGAAGGATATCACAATCGAGTTAATTTTATATTTAACAACTGTTAAATGTAGGTTAGTTGGTTGTTTTGCATTTACTGGCACAAAGCAACCAGACTATCAGTGCCAAACAACTGGTAAAAAAGGTAAATGTTAAATTAGCATAAAATATAAAAATAAATAAATTATAAGCCCAAAAAACCTTAAATAGAATTAAAATTCCAATGGCCTGTAAGTATATACAAACACAAGTTAGTTATACAGTGTCATCACTGTGAATGATATTGCCTAAGTTTGAGGTAAGCCCATGGAAAATACATGTCTAAAATCTTGGACCCCTCAACCACCAAAATCCTCACCTCTCCTTAATGAGTCACCACACACAGCAAACATAAGTGGACATTCAGATCGCAGAGGAGATAAAATGAACTTACAGAACCTTCCACAGGAGGTTCCCTCACCACATAAAAGCATCCATACCAATATGTGGTAAGGTACAATAGTTAAAGATATATCTTTTATTTTCATAAAGAAGTGTAAAGAACCAGCCATAAATAGCTTCAAAGCAAAATAGCTCAGATACAACATACAAACTAACTGAAATTTTAAAACATTTACAATCCATGCAAGGAAGGTTGGTGAGTTTTATGGCACAGAGCATGCATGAAAGGAAACAATCCCATTTTTCAGGAAACATACTTATGATTTTATTAGCTTAAGAAACTTGAAAGTTGTAAAGAAATGTGTAAATAGCTCAGATACAACATATAACTAGACAAGAAGTAAAAAATAACTCTAATCAGAAAGGCTAATTAGTTTTTACTGCTGCTGACCACAGCACATCTCTTCATGGCCATAGTTTAGCTTTCTTCCAATGGCTACTTCCAGCAGGATAATGCACCACGTCACAACGCATGCATCATCTCAGGCTAGTTCCATAAACATGACAGTGATTTCAGTACACTCTAATGGCTTACACAGTGCCCAGATCTCAATCTAATAGAGTACATTTGAGATGAGGTGGAACAGGAGGTTCACAGCATGAATATGTGGCAGGTAAATCTGCAAGAACTGCATGATGCTATCGAGTCAGCATGAACCAAAATCCCTGAGAAATCTTTTCAGCACCTTGTTGAATAGCTATGCTGTGAAGAATTCAGGCTGTTCTGGAGGCAAAAGTGGTCCTCCATGGTACTAGATAGGTGTACCTAATAAAGTGGCCAGTGAGTGAGTGAGTGAGTGAGTGTGTGTGTGTGTGTGTGTGTGTGTTAGTGTGAAAAATAATTAATTAATATATTAGTGAATAAACTTATTTTCAATAAATTTAATAACTAATTACATATTTTAAATTATTTTGTAAAAGGTATATAAAATATATATGTAAATTTAAAAATACCAGTATAAACAAACTCATAATTAACATAATAAATAATAATTTCTAAATATTTATCTGGACTGTATCTTGTATAGGTGTATTAATGTAGATGTATCAATTTCCCCATATAAGACTTGCTACTATGCAAATAGTAGACAACCTTTGAAGGTCTTGACAGTAGCAAGGATGGGTGGAGGATGAGTGCTGTACTAACAATATAAGTTGGTCTCAGTATAGTAATACTCTAACATCATGATATTTATGTCCAAACACAATTATGGGAGCTGGAATGCCTACTTCAAGGACAGTGTTATTGTCACCCTCAGTGATGTATGGTATTCCAACTATTTCTTTATCTGAAATTTTTTAAAATGTTTATTTATTTTTTTGAGCAACCACCTTTAACAGCAAAAGGTGGTACAGACAGGGAAAATTGTAGGCTATAGTACCCACATCTACTCTTTTAATGATTCATGTTTTAAAAATGTGAGTCCTGTGAAACTGAAGTTAAACTGGAAAGACGGTGTACTTTCAATGCAATTTGAGTTCTTACTTCTGCCAGTACCTCAAACACCAGGGCACATTACATAACTACTCACCTTATGGTGCATCTCCAGGTGGTATGTGTCTGCTTTGTAGCTGTGTTATTTTTTTGGTGTGTTTTTCTATGTAATATTACAATAATATACATACATATATGTACACACACACACACACAAAACAAAAACAACACTATTATGACACCAAAATTAAAATTACTCCTTTATTATTAGTCTTCGTTATCATTCTTAAGCCATAACAGATAATGTCTGTGGCTATCACACAAAATGCACTGCAATAATTCATCTATCACACAAAATCCAAACAGTGATGTCAAAATTGCCAGCAATTAAGAAGCAGCTAAGGGTTGAAAAGATGAGTGCTCTGAGCCCACAACATTAAAGTCTAGAGTTTGTGGCTGTATTAACTTAAAAGGCTTTTTTTTTTCATAAGTTCAAGTATAAAAGCTGAATATAACATACAAACTGAGAAATGTAAACAAGAGATAAAATTACAGCTGTAAAAATTAGTTAGATTCTTGATGACCATGGGCATTTTTACTGGATTTTCTGATTTATTTTGCATTAAATTACTATCTTTTAATGATTGATCAGAATCACTGTTCTTTAAATCAGTACATTAATAAAAGAAAATTCTTAAGATTGACTGGGTCTTCTTTAATTTGTGCTGTAAAATTGGCTTTTAAACATCTCACTGGATAATTTATTTAAATATTTTGAGGATTGGGCTGGATGTAGCATAATTGTTAATATGCTGAGCTGCAGAGAATTATTGGTCAATAATTCTAAGTTGTAAAATCAGTGGATATACTTTGTATTTTCATCTGTGGGTGAATTATAAAAGTTGATTGCTTTATTTAGTTTAATGGGTTAAATAAAACCTTTATCATGGAGGGTGCTGCTGACTAGTTCCCTTCTTTCTGGTTACAGTTTATGATTAAGGATAAATCAACCTGTAATCTAAAAGTCTCTGATTTAGCTGGTTAGCTCATATGTTGCAAAGATGCTGTTCAAGTTGAAAATTCCTGTTATTTAATATTCATTAATAATGAACTACATACGTATACTTCATTTGCAGATCTAAAGTGTGTTTGAAATTATGACAAGGATTTAACTTGATAATTTAAGTACAAGCAATCTATTATATTTGGTTTCACATAAACATCTTTATGACATTTGGTTTGGGGTCACTAGAACAAGCTAATGTTAATCTCCAATTTAAAAGTTAAATGTGTTAGAATACATAGGATGTCAACTTAGACAAACACCTGACAAGTTGAATGGGTTATTAGAGAGGAAACATCAAATTGTCTAACATAAAGAAATTGGCATTGTGGCTGACATTACCTAAGATATGCTGACATTCAAACACGCTGATTTCTTTTACAACATCCAAGGCTGGATAATAAACTTCTGGGGCTCTAAACAAAGAAAATCTAAAAACCCTTCAAATAAAGCTATACTATGTGATGGGCATGTTTTTATCATGTAACTATTAAAACACCTACAAATCTTCTACTTATATATAATATTTCCTATTAATCTTTGAGCAGAGTACATATCATAACACAGTTCTTAAAATGTGGGGTGAAAGCCCTAGTTCTCACAGGTCTGTGTATTAGCCTGCGCACAATACTATCAATATTACACTCAAAGAGAGATGTCTCAATCTATATATTAGCAAATACTCATCCTGAAAAGCAAGATTTCCCATGCTAATGAATGAAAGATTATTTGTTTTCCTTGTGTTAGTTCAAAAGCAAACCCACAATAGGTACTGCTTACTCCAAAGTGGTCATAAGCATGTTTCTTTTTCTCAGAAAACACTTTAAAAAAAAGTCTGATAAATTTCAATTTTCTATCTTCTCATTTTTTATACATGTAGATAATACTTTGGTGAATTTTAAGATAAACATTCAGGTAATAATACATTCCCTTAACTCAGGGGTTCCCAACCGGTGGGGTTGCCTTGGGTGGAAAGCCTTGGCAGGGGTCGGGAAGCCTTGGCAGGGGAGTCGCATAGCCTTGTTAGAAGTAGCTTGGGATAACATTAATTTTATTTCATCAATTACATTTTCATGTTGCGAGTGCCAAAAGGTTGGGAACCCCTGCCTTAACTATAAATAAATGCTTATAATTGTAGATAAACTTCTCAGCTAAAAGAAATCTTATTTATGACCATATAAAAGACAAAAAATAACACAAATTCCCTCTAGATTAAGTATCTCTGAGTAGCTACACATGCTATAAATGAGAAATTCATGCAAATATTTTATTTATGTAAAACACCACACATGAACATCAATCACAACATGAAGCTTAGTGTTATTCCTTTGATTTGACTTTATCACTGATGAAAGGTGTAAATCATAGAAGTTTCTGAAATCAGTATAACTAAGTGACACATGGTAAACTGAATAATGCATTGGAATTGACCAATGTCTCCTACTTTTAATTTTCTACAGAGTGAGTCAACATTTTTAATGAACATAAAGATAGTGTGGAGGCTTAAATGTAATATACCTAGATAAAAAAAACGTTCTTTGTTTTCTGTGATGAACTTAAACTTTGGTACAGTTAGCAACATATAAAAACACCAGTATTGATTTCCAAAACAAAATTCTTCTGTCAAAGTTACTGTTTGATTTTTATCACAACCACTAATTACAAGATTTTATCCTGGATTTTTGAAATTTTGAAAGCCTATAAAATTATTCATACACTAATAAAATCAGTCTAAGTTTACATATTAATATGACAATTACCTTATGGAATTAAGAAACTTATATTCTTAACACATGCAAAACTTACAAGAACCATCTAACACAGTGTCTTTATTTGGGAGTTTGACAGTAACATTGGAAGGCTGGATGATAGCTACAGGAGGCTTGTTGTTCCGTTTGGCTGTTAAAATATTAAAAATTCAGACTTAGTGGTATTAATGTAGCTTTACTTATTTTATTAATTGTTATGATAAGCAACAATAATTTTTACATCTTCCATTTGTAATAATGGACATTATTTTCAATTCATGAAAATATTTTAGCTTTAACTATGTATTTAAAATTAAAAGATCACACAAAAATGTTTATGTGAATTCTAGTAACTTCAACACAGGCTCAGTCAATTTGAACAACCACATGACCTTTCTGTACTTGTTTAAAGTCTTTATAGATTATAAATACTTCTAACTTTCAATATCGTGTGTACATCTTCCCAACATCTGGCAATCTTATAATTAACATTATAGATGTTTTACATGAAAAGAAATATTTTTTTTATCAAAGTATTTTTAAGAAACTAAAATAAAGATTTTTTTCCATTAATATATTAAGTATTTGTTTTAAACACTCTGTATGAAAAGTTAAGATTAAAAATATGTTTTTCTTATCTCAAGTTTCTTTTGTGTAATCCCTAAAACCTCCTAAATAAATTTCAAACATTTTGTTTTCAGTACAATTTTATACATTATGTTATTTTTCTCTACGTCAAAACAGGATTAGATTATTTGACTGACCTCATAACTACCAAAAGAATAAATCAAAATTACTCTTATTTTCTTACTAAAATAACTTCAAATTGTAACACGAAACTATATTCATTTATCCTAAGTAGCTCTAAGCTTGTAACAGTACACATCTATTTATTATTATTTTCTTTTTATTTTCCTTTGCTTTCTCTTTGAACTATACCTAACTACTGTTTGCATCATTATAAGTTGTAAATCACTACAAGCACATAGAGCTCACGTTACACAATCAAATTGCATTACTTACAAGCTATTCTGACATGCATAGTAAAAGATGGCTGGAGTGAGAGGGTTAAATATTCTTAGAAATCAATTGTTTAAAATATATTTTAGGTAGTAGTTAATACTTCACATGGAATAACACAACAAACTCAATTCTATTATATGCTATGGATATTATGCATATCTTAGTCTATGCAAGTCTAACAACATTGTTTATTATAAAATATGCATTTATATGTACCAAAACAAACAACAAAATTCATTTTGTTTAAATCACCAGATTTCTGGTTTCAGACTTGGCAATAAAAGTAGCAGGCAGAAAAAAAAAAAAAACACTTTCTTGAAACTGATTATATTATTGTAAATTAGTTTGTAACATACCTATTTTTACTGGATCTTTTAATTTATGAAATGTTAGTAAAGTCAAATGTTCATATTTCTCTTACTTCTCTCTAGTCTTTTAACATTAAAGGTAGATGTTCAGAAAGTATGCAACCCTTTACTGTTAAACACTTCATTTGTAACAAATGGTAGAGCACATTATTATGAAATAGCTCTTGTAAATAAGCATCTGAATAATAGATCTGCAGATATTAAAATGTTCGACTGAAAAACTCTTAAAACCTAAGTTCATACATGTATTGAACTAATAGCTAATTATTCTTATATTTATGGATATAGTTTAGATCTGGCTGCACATGAATCTTATTTTAATTTTCTTAACAGATTACTATAGTATAAGTATGCTTTGTAAAGGTATTTACAGATGGTATTGTATTTTATTAAATGTGTGGCTATAATACTAATAATAGTATCAAATGTTAATAGAGAAACTGAAATCATTTTTTTATTAGGAATATATTTGTACTTTTATGTTCTTTTTCACTGCAATGTTTGAAGGAATTTCAAACAGTTTGTTAATAAATGTTTGGAAACTCTATTATTTGTCAATTATTAAAAACAGTGCAAAAAGAATTGAAAATGTGAGAGGATAAAGAATACATTTCAGAAAGGTAGATAAGATTTTGTTTATAAAACTTTGAAGAAGCTGCTACAGTACTTATGACCATTCACTGACGTAACAATGAATTTTCATTAACAAAACCTAAACTTACGTGGTAGAACAGTAACCTTAATTGTGTCTACTCCATATGATCCATTCCCAGTGACAGCAATCTCAAACACGTATATACCAGCTCGGAGCTAAATAATATTGAAAAAAGGAAAACTTTAGCAAAAAGTGTACACAGATTTATTTAGGCAGTAAATATTGACCAAAACTTCATACTGTTTTGGCCTACTTTTATCACAAAATATTGTTAGTTTATTCAAAATCTAAAGAAAATTTAAAACAAACCAATATGGGCTAGTATAAATTATAATGTTGGTGAAAATTTCTTTTATAAAATTCAAAGCATAACAGTATTGGTTTAGTGCAAAGCTACACAATGAGCTAGTTGCAAACTGTCCACTAGAGGCAATTAAACCCCACAGTTTTAGTTTTGTAAGTTTGTAGACTTACTGCTTACCTACTGGGAAATAAATATCAAAAGCATTCTCATATATTTAGTCTTTTTTGTTTTATAGTTTTCATTAAAGTAAAGGCGTGTTTGTTTGTTAGATGCAAACCATCAGACTTAAGAAACAATCATTTTGTATTCAACTTCTTGAGACTTTACACGTGTAATAAATATCTTCAGATGGATGACTAAAGAGCATTCAAATCAAATAACGTGTAGGAATTACATGTAGTAAAAGGTCTAAAGGTAAGCAGCTTTTCTGACATTTCATTAAACAAACATTTATTTGGGGAATTTTGAAAATAATTTCAGAAAAATTGTTGATGTAAGATACAGTATATTCTAATTCAGGCTATTTTAATATTTTAAACATCTATAACAAAAAAAAAACTCTGCAGAAATATTATTTCTAACAAAAAATTAACTATTTTTGGTTAATACAGATTGTATAAAAGTTAGTAAAGATTGTTAACTTCCAACTGCTTCATGAAAAAATATTTGAAAATAACTAGTCTAACAACATCTGCTGTGATTGAGCAGTCATGTTCAATTCTAATTGAATGAAGTATTACTACTTTGATGGAAGACAATGTGTTAATAAACATGAAGAAATTATTTAAATATGTTTGCAAAGAACAATTTGAACTAACCACTTTGAAAGTTGCAGAAATTCATTGGACTTCAGTCAATATCACTAGATAAAATATGTATTAAATGACTTAAAGCAATGTTTGAAAAGTGATAGCACCACTAAATATCTTTATAGCAAACTTTTAGATAACAAACACATCATGATTTTTTTTTTATTTTATCATTATAGTCAAATGAAAATAATAAATCCTTTCCATAACCTTAAGGACCAACAGACATTATTAGTGCCATTACAAAGAACACTATCAGTAGTGGAAAAATTGTATAGTTAAATCATTATTCATTCACATTCAATAAATGTGTCATGACTAAAGTTATGAATGTACAAACAACATTAGACAAAAATACAATATAAAAATATTAATATGGAATCTAAAAATAAAGTGAATTTACACTGTTAATACAAGAAATGACAAACAACTAAACATAAATATGAATACTGTAATTGTATGTGGGAATTGGTTATCTCTAATACATGGTTGGTTTGGTTGGTGTCAAAGTCCAAACGGTATGTCCCTTTCCTTTAACCTTTTTTGTATTAAATACAATACATTGATTACGCATTAAAACTAAAAATGAGGACCCAGATAAGATTTTCTAGTATCTTAAGTCCTTGGCATTTCAATAAACCAGTATTTGACCATAATCACACTGATGTTGTGATATACAGTGCCTGCTAAAATAAAACTTTAATGCATGTAAATTAATTATTTTGGAAACATAAAAAAACATCTAAATTATGAACAGTTATCCCTCTCATTTTAATGTCTAAATCTTAGTACACTTATAACATGTGAGCTCATGAAAATGCCAGAGACTAATTTTCTATTGAATAGAACTTTGAGAAGCTCACTTTTACAAATTATTTATAAGTTTGCACATACAAAAATATTTGTATTGTAAATTATCTTCTACATTTATATGTGATATTTGTAAAAAATACGAACAAAGAACTACTACTACTAAATACTGTTTTTTTGTGTATAATATGAAAAGTCACTTCTATAAGGAGTACTCAACTAAATATCCTTTAAAGTTGTTTGATTTTTCTATTATGGGGTACATTTGTGCTAAACTTTCTTACTTCAAAAAGTAATACTAACTCATTTTACATTAAAAATAGTAGAAGAAGTATAGCTTTTGGAGAACAAGATATAAAAGGAATGTTAGTAAATTACTTCTATAACAGCCTGTATAATTTTTTCTCTTGCTGATATACTACAAAACAACCAAAATATTTTGCAAATGACAAATTTAAATAACTTTTTCTCTGCTAATTCAAATGGGTTTTTTTCACACAAACCTTTGACAATTTTAGGGTTGAACTTGTTTGACCTTGCATAATTCCTGTTTCCTCATCTCCACCTGGTTGAGATACCAATGTCCAACGATACTTGTACTTCTCTCCTAATTAATTTAATAGTCAATGAATAAATGTGAAAACACCAATGTTTCCAACTCATGTGTTATATGATGATTAAATGAGACATTTACAAAAAAAAGATATTTATATAATTCTCAGTTTTCTCAGTGTGTTACAGGAAAGTAGACTAACTAAAAACTTAAACACAAAAATCAGAAAATGAGTTATTTTAAGAACAAGAAAAGAAATATGGTGTTTTGAGATTTCCCCAATATTCCCATCATTACTTATAATGTATGACATAACTTCGAAGAATGACATGCCTATCAAAAGATCTGAGCTCCTTATCTGGAATAATGCTACACATCTGTGCAAAAATTAATGCTTACCTAGACTGAAAATACATTTTGGACATGTTCTCATCTATTCTCATAGAATAGCTTTTCCTGACTTCTTCTCCCTTTTACATGTAAAGAATTTCACTTATCACTGGTCTTGATACCCCCACCTACCTTCACATTTTCATGTAAGGAAGCTGTATGACATTATGCAAATAAGCATGTGACAATTATCCACCAACAGGAGTGTGACACAGTCTGACTTCACTTCATGGCTGAGCAACATAAAAGGAGAATACATCAAAACTGGGAATGAAAGGTGAAAAAAGGCATGAACCTATCAAAAATACATTTTCAGTGTAAGAGAAGTGTTAACTTCTGAGATAACATCTTAATTAACTCTTCTCACAGAATAGCCAGAACTCTTATTGACCTGGTGGAGAGACCAATGTAAGAGTACACAAATATGCTCCCTTCAGAAAGCACCCAAAGGAAACCCACTACTGAGCCAGGTTTACATTTTGCCAGAGAGAATGATGTCACAATAAGGATGGAATCATAGGAGGGATCCTTGGTGTAATGGGGTTAGGGCATGGCAGATTTTAGGGAGAACTTCAACCCCAAAGAACACCAGCAAGACCGTGATAGGTATATTTGGATTATTATTAGAAGGAATCTTGCTATCCTTCCTGGGCTTAGAGAAATGGAGGATAATAGCTTGGTGGCACACATCAGGAAAACATTCTCCTGTCAGATCTGGTTAAAAATAACCAGAAAATTGTAAGAGAGGCAGGAGAGAGAAACTGCAGCATCTCATAGTAAAATTAGCAGGTCTAACTGATGTACTGCCAGAATGATGAAGAGCAAGTTTGAGTTCCACCAGTGTAAAGGTGTAATTTACCACACACTTAATGGCTATGAAGGTGGGAGAATAAACAGAAATGCTAAGTATATGAGAAAATATCTCATCAAGAGCACCAGCAATGTTCTGTACATCAGCAACTTCTTGGCTGTTGGAAAACAGATATTTTGTCTCATATGATTTTGGAAGTGGTGGTAGAAGAATAGCTAACTGTAAACTTAATCCAAAATTCCTTTTGGCTTTGACATCTGAGCTACTGAGTTTAGGCATGGGCCTGCTGATAAATTATGTGATAAGAGAGAGAGAGAGATACTGTTGGAAAGTATCCCAGGTCTACATCTTCCATGCCTCATGGCAGGTAGGACTCTACCAATAACGAGGATACCATGGAAAATGTATTGAGATGTTAGGAACATACTGAGCAGCTGCTTGGGTGATGCAGTTTGTCACTGCTACAGATGACAGCAGGATGACAAGTTCAGAAAAAAAAAAGAGTGGTGAGATAAGGCTAGTTATCCTGGTCAAACTTCCACCAAGGTACATGGGTTGAATGATACTGACCAGAGCCAATCTTTCTCAAAATGACAGGAAAGTTATCACTGCCCCATGGGTCACAGAAAAGTGAATGATAGCAGACAAACAGATCAATAGCAGTAAGAGACTGACTAGGTGCATGAAAACAAGTATAATAACCAGTATTGAAGATAGAAAGGTTGTGGCCTGAGAGTATATGCTCCACAAAATGACCCCTCCCATCAACATCAGCACAACTTCAAAAGGGTTTGTGTCCAGTAAGATCCTCAAGGATTAAAAAAGGGATATGGCAACTTTTCAACAAGAGCATCAAGGTCTGATTAATCATGAGTCTCTCTAGGAGACACGTAGAGAAAACAAACAGTGATAGTATGATCCAAGGAAACAAGGATGGCCATGGTTTCCAAGGTTGTATCAAGTGGCAAAAACAGGGAGGGCACATGCAGCTTCAATCCTTCATGTATTCATCCATTACAGAACCTGTCATTCCAATATAAATAAAACTGTTGACTATGTCAGCAGGCTTTAGGAATGTTTCCTGTATTGAAAGAAACACAAGATGAGAGGAATAAATCAAAAATCTAATGTTATCTAGAATAGAATGGAAAACTTAATAGTTCCATTGTACTGAAGTAGTCATTTTTACTTCGGTGGAGAAGAATTTGGTGGAAAAACCCTTTGTTTTATGACCACATAATTTTTCTGTATTAGAAGAAGGTATGTTGATCTCCATAGATCCTGCCCTGGGTCAAGGGGGCAGGTCTCAGTCAGTGGACATAGACTCCAGTGACTGATGCATAAAAATTATTGTTCTGTATCTTGGGGCTAAAGAATAATGATTCAAACAGATATCAGAAGCCAAGGCTGAAGGAAATGGACCTAGGCATCACTGGAAGGAATTGTGGGGGCAGAGACAGAAGTAGACATTGACTTGTTAATTCACTTATTCATAGAGGGCAAAAGATTTGAGAATGAATATTCTGGAGGCATGGAAAAATCAGTCTGCACTTGCACTAAAGAAATGGAAAATAGTGCAGCAGCATGCGTCTGAGATGGAATTGAGGAGAATAACTTCTGAACATCAGGGTAAGAAATATTATGGACATTATGTAAACATTTTATTTATTTCTCCTGAACCTACTTAGAACAAAATTGGTAGCAAGAGGGATGTTAACCATCACAACTGACATAGTGTGGGTCCACATTCAACATTTGTAGGCTTCATGATCTTTGTCACCACAATAACCACATCTAAAAGAACCATGACAAGATGCCTTCAAATGTCCAAACTGCTGACACTGGAAACATCCAAAAGGATTAAAAATGTATGGTTGCACATTAAAGCTCAGAAAACCTGGACTGATAGAGGCAGGTGGACGTGGTGATGTAAACTTCAAAATTAAGACATTTTCCAGCAGCATAATTCCACTTTTATGAGTGGAAATACAATGCCCAGCAAAGGCAACTTGGCTGAAGAAACCAGTGAGGATCTCTGACTTGGGGATGCTATTCAAATTTCTCTCTATGATCATTTCTCAAGAAGAATTCAAAGCACCATGGGAGGTAGCCTCAATGGGTATATTTCTAATGGACTTCAACCTCAAGAGGAGTTTGCTATAGAAATGTGCAGATGTTTCCACTATAATGTCTCCATAGTGTAACTTCCTGAGAGACTTGGGTGAGCCAGTAAGCTGCTCTAATCCCTTTTGAATGAAAAAGAGAGGCATTTGCCTCGCAGATTTGTCAGATAAAGAATGAAGAATTAAAAATGACAGGATAGGTTCTGATTGTGAAACAGTCTATATATGGTCGTTTACTGATTAGCTGTTTTTTCACTATATTATTATTTTTTGAAGGATTAGGTATCCATAAAAAATAGATGATTCAGTGTCCTACAATGGGACACACTGCAATGCCAAACAAGCACACTGTAACAGTGCAAGTGCTTTGTGAGCACTATAGCCAAATACCAGCATCAGACACAATGTCCACAACATTCATTTAAAATGCCCAACACTGGTACTCAGTTGACCCGACTGACCCTGGGAGGCCACCCCAAGATCACCATCTACAGGAATTCAGACCAAAGTGATGTGTTGGAGTTGGACCCCTCAACCATCAGGGTCCTCTTCTCCTCTTTGTGGGTCGTCACGCATGGCAAACACATGTGTGGATGTTCTAATTCCAGAGGGGGTAAACTGAAAGTACAGAATCCTCTCTGGGAGGTACCAAACCATATACAGGAATCCACCTCAAGGGAGTCAAGATGGCAAAGGGAGATAGATGGTAATGTGTAAAGCAGGAAAAAACAGATGATGAAAATAATGTGAAATATATATATATGTGGAGCAGTCCACATACCAGCACAAATTATATCCTCTATTGAAAAATGAAATTGGATAAAGAGATGCATGGTAAGGTGTTGAATTTAATGGAAGATGACATGGAATAGACAACAATCATAGGGAGATGGGGAAGAATAAACCAGGTAAATAAGGTAGCAAATCTAACCCATAAGGATAGTAGTAGAAACACCACAGGAAAGGTAAAGGGTTTAATGAATGAACAAATAGGAACCATGAAAGAGTTGGTTTGGCATTTTATGGTGCAAAGCAACTACGCTATTTGTGCCAAACATCTGGTAAAAGTCAGAGTAAAATTATTAAAATTTATAAAAAGGAATCTAGGCAAAACAAAAAAAGTTTAATTTTTGAATTAAAAACATAAATAGTGTTAAATCCAATTATTACATGTAGTTTACAGCAGTAAGAGAGAAACTACAGTAATATAAGTTTCAAAGGACTTTCTGTAACATAATTTTAATTATCACAACTTGCCAGGATGACTAACAGGTTAGTTCAAATATCAGCATTAGTCACCTGAAGTCAGCCTTCCCAGTCCTGGTTCTGAGTTGTTTAACATCACAGCTGTTTACAGAAAGTAAAGTAACAGAAGTTTTAAAAGACTTTCTGTAGGATATTTGTAATTATTATAACTCTCCAGGACAACTAACAGGTAAGTTCAAACATCAGCATTAGACACCTGAAGTTGGGCTTTCTAGTCCAGGTTGAGTTATTTGACATTATAGCCATTTTCTAATTTCAAATCGAACTAGTTGTACTTTAATTCTTAAAAAGGAATTACATTAAAAAAAGGTCTAATTTATCAAATAAAAACTTAAATAGCATTAAAAAGATTAATGGCCTTTTAAAAACTAAAAAACATTTGTAAGGTAGACAGTGTCACCATCGCCAATGACTTTTGCAAAATGCCATGGAACATACACTGGTAAAGGAAAGAAAGGAGGAAAAATAAGAGCAGGAGAAGTTGCAGACAAACAGGTAACCAATGATGAAAGAGAGGTGTACAAATGCGCAGATTCAACTCTAGTCTCACGCGAGCTGAAGAGACCCCTAAAAACATCTTGTCTTAAAAAAAGCCATGCACAAGCCCCATACAGAAGTGGGTAAAATTTAAATGGGACAAATGGGCATCTAGAGTGAAGAGATCTTAACAAGAGGAGACAAAGTGAGTAGGCAAAGGGTGGATGAGGACAAATGTGCACACCTAGAAAAAAGAAAAGCATGAATGATCATCTAAAACTCTTCAATGAAGGATGAACAGCTTATAATAGAAGGTGAATTCAAAAAAGGAAATGACAGAGGGAGAGTAATGAAGTAGATACAAGAAACAGAGGTTAGGAAAACATCAAAAAAGTAATAGAACCAGAAAAGGATCCCATTGCTGAAAGTCTAAAAAAGGAAATGCAAATCTATGGCAAGTCATAGCATGGTTATTCACATGACAAGGAAGTTGAGGGAATGTTGCACCTGAACATCATTAGTCCCCCAACCTAAACAGCATGAACCCCAACAACTAGTGAGGTGGGAAAGAACAAGATATAGGCCAGAAGATTTCTCACTTAAAATGGAAAGAAAGAGAAAGATGAAGACAAAGTGAAATATACCTCATTAACGTCAAGAAAGGAAGAGGAGGCATGGGTGCTGCCACTGGAGCTAAACTTGACTATGTGACACAGGGAAGGAGGAATTAGGCTAATGAAATCCATCTTCTTTTGTTCCAATAGTCCTGAACAAGGCATACGTAGAAAATCCACAGGAGAATCAGGAACCCGCAAGAAGATAACCAACTCCTGGTAAACAAAGGATGTAACATCTTCTATTGACAATTGTGGACCAGTTGCCATTGTAATAATTATATTTTGTTTTTGTTGATATGAAACTCAGAATCCATTTCTATAAACAGTAGAAGTAGAAAAGTTTAAACAGGGAGCTCTAAAGAATCATGTATTATACATAATGCAAACATGTAATATTTATGTATATCAAATAGAAACAAAAAGTAGGTCCTCAAAACAAAATAAAGAACTGATTGAAAATTCTGTAATGGATAGGTGAAAAACACATCTGAACACAATGAGTGCCAATCAGTAAGTGAAGTTAGGCTAAGCTGAATAGAGGGAGTCAGCTGTGCTAGGAATTGTGTTACATTCCTATTGATGGAGGGTTGTTGCATGCTCATTTACATACACAAATTAAATTGCTTTATAAGGTCAACTGTGTCACCTATAGGTACTTTTACTCATAAATTACCAGGTTTTTGTAGATGTTTTTTTAACCTTATGTAACATATGAATTTATGGTGATATATAGCTTTGAGTTTCCTAAAGGTGTTACCAAATTAGTTTTTACAAACCTTTCTAAACTGGTAGTTCAAACAGAGTCATTATATCTAAACTTACCTTTAAATAAAATAAGAGTTAAGTAGTAATTTAACATTCTAAAGTTCAAATGTTATTACAGGTGTAAAAAAATAGCACTTTTATTCACATTATTGTCGGTAGCTACCAATTAATTAAAAAACAACATTAAAAATAGTTTATATTCTTTTGTAATTATAAACAAATAGTGTGAAAATGAGTTCAAGAGTCACACAATCTTTAAATAATCTGTTTTTAAGTTATTGTAAAAAAAACGTGGTTGGAAAATTGATCAGAACAGTGTAAGCCTTTATATTATACAAGATACTAAGATGATACATTTGTTATGTTTAAACAGAAATTTGATGTATATGAATTTTAAAGTTACTTGAATAGTCAAAACAGTAATATTAAATTTATGACTGTATCCACCTTACCATTTTTAGATACTAAAATAATTAATTTAGGTAAAAGTTTTGAAAGTGCTATTATAATACAAATACTGGGATGTATTTTCATTTTGATATTTTACTACTATATCAATTTACAAATAATTTTATAAAGAAGTGATGAATATAAATTTTTTTTTGATGAAAAATAGTTTGCCTCTTGCCTCTGCATTTGACTGACAGCATTATTTAGAAGTTTTTATTAGCTTTGTAAACTTCTACAATTAGTCAATGTCATAAAACTAAAAGAGTTCATTTTACTACATACAGGCAAATGTGCTATATATTTAAAATGGTTTTAATAATAAGGTTTACACCAATATTTCATTTAAATAAACTTTGAATTTCAAGATAAGATTATTAAAATCCACTGCTTTTATATCATTTATAAATTTATATGTCCAAGGTTTAATCATGGATGCTGGGGCTCTATAATTTGTTGCTTGAGTTCAAGAATTAAGAGTATGTGCAAAATACCCCATATAATCAGTCAGCCATTGTTCACCATCATTTAGAAGACAGCAACTTTATTCCCACTGTTAACAATTTCAACACACTTTGAAGTGCACTGAAATAAAAAATACAAGGGAAGTTTGTGGATTCACTAGACACATACAGCAAGCAATCATGGACATGAATAGGCATATTGATGGTAGATAATTACAAATCTTCTAGGTGTAATATGTACTGACAGGCCCACATAACATGGGATCTCAATAAAGTGGTCGAACTACAAGTGTCATTGGGCAAAACATCATGATGCATTAGTTCATCAGAAAATTGTTACAACATTAATTGATATTAAATGTCTTATAAAACCAAGACATTGTAATCTGCATATATTTATTCACATAACAAAACCTCTGAAAATAAGCAATAAAAAGAAAAATGAGAACTGTACAAACATTTGTTGTCACAGTCAAAGCTTTTCATAAATTTTATAAAATATATCATTTATATTTTACTACTTAGGCCTTTAGAAAAATCATAGCACTTAAGTTTCAGTGCATGGGTATTTAATAAACAGACCTACTGTGTAACAACATAAGAACACCTGAAGATCCTTTTGGAGTGAAAAATCTTGTTTTAACATTATTGATAGATTAACTGAAAACAATCACTTATACTCTGTATAAATACATAGATATTAATCACAAATGCAAAAGCACATACTCTAGTGAACAAAACGTTCAAACTACTCCAAATTTAGTTGTTGGGAGAAAAGTGATTTTAATACATAGCCATGCTAAGTTTAATGCCTTTTTTTAACATAGGCCCATATTGAAACTTTAAATAACAAAATAATTCTAACTCTTCTGGACTGAAACATAAATGACAGTAATACAAATTAACTTATATACCACTAAACTAGTTACAAGATGACAGTGAAAAAAAACAAACAACAGTTGGTTTTCTATGATCTACTGCTTAACATACCTTCTTTCTCTTGAGGCAAAGCATATGCTGACAAAGTTACTTCATTTTCAGGTAATTGGATTTGCTTGTTGCCTCCTGCCGAAACCACCAAATGGTGAATTAATGGAGCAGACGTGGAACTGGATTTTGTATCTACCACACTACTAGTTTTATCTCCAAAATTTGTAGTAGTAGATGGCTGTAAAAAAGACAAATGCAATGGTGTCCGTAACTATTTTCCAGCAAGTTTATGCATAAATAAATGAGACAACTGACTAAAATAATCACCATCTTGCCACTCATTTTACTTTTACAATTACCATCAATGCTTGCACTAAATATTTCACTAGAGGTTGTTGACCTGAGTAAAGGGATAATGATGTACTCTTCTAACAGACAAGAACATTTAGTGCCATTACACAAAAATAAACCTAAGTTGCACTAACTAAAATGTTTTTGTAATAATATGTCTGTTGGAAAAATACTTTTTTCTAGCATTTTATCATGCATTTTCTTTTTTTATTAACAAATCTAACTTTCATGGCTGATAATAAATTGTAATGAAGTATTATGGTAATTCTGGCACACCTGACAGATTATTACTTTTTCGATAATGATACTTCTACACAGATGAGTTCCAAAGCATTGAATAGCCATAATACTTTGAGTGTGTGCATGCTAAAACCCATATAAGAACCATTTAACTCTGTTAAGTGTGAAACAGACATATCAAGGAATGAAGGATAATCATACAAGAAGTATTTAAAAGGAATTTCACTACAAAAATAAATTGTTTTTAAATACAATCTTACCTCTTTATTATGCTATGTTAAATCCCCACATAAGACATAAGAAAACTGAATAGGAAAAGCAAAAAATAATAAAATAAAAACAAATGCTGAGAATGCATGTGAGAAGCTGATTCATGGTGACTTGTGGATTCATTATCATATGGAAAATTACAGACATCAAAATTTACAGGAAACCAAAAAAAATTTAAAGAAAAGGAAGAAAGTGACACTGAGCAAAAGCTGCAGGATGGAACACTGCATTTTAATTAAACAGGTTAATAAGGAAAAGAAAGTACCTGTGGATTAGTTACTCATCACTCAGTCAGGTATGCATTATTAAAAGAAACACTTAGGCGACTTCAAAGATTTATAACTACAGGTTACAGAAATCAGTTTGTCCAGAAACCACATAGAAAGACAAGAGCAACATCTATGAAACAGTAAAGACTTTCAAAAACAAAAGTTACCTTTGATCTAGAGAGAAGTGTATGAATTGAAGACAGAAGAAGAGCAGAGTCAATATGAATACACACACACACACACACACACATACTAATTGTGGTAGTTGACAAAGAATGATTTAATGTATGAATGGCAAAACAATAACAAAAATGCACTATTTGTACCTAAGAACAAACTCAGAAAAGCAACCAAACTGAAGTGAAAAGTGGCCAAAGACAAAAAGAAATTGAGGTAAGAAACAGCTAAAAGAGCTCCAATGTAATTTAATACAGGAATATGAGAATGTACAAGTACAAAAAATTATCTCAAAAGAGAAGAAAACCTAGCAAGTCACAAAATTTTCTCAAAATGTATAACAGATGAAATAACAAGTGCACAGTCAAGACATACATACAGTAAACACACACACACTGTAACCCTCATTTCACTCTCTTGTATGAACTATTACTCTTTCAACTGTTGATAAAGGAAATACGTGTTACCATACCCTTACAGCATACCAAAGTAACGATTAGATGGTCGCATAAAATACAAAAACTAAAAACTGAGCTAAAAACAACACAAACAAAATCTGAGTGATGTTTCTCAACTAAAGAAATACAGTGATTGTTAAAATTTGAAAGAGCCAGATCCTCAACTTTCTATTAACCAACACAGTCCAGACATATAAACCATACAACTGACTGTTAAAGACAATTAAACATATTAGAAAAGAAATTAGGACTCTCTAAAATTATGGGAACAAAAATATAAAGGCCCACAATAGATAGAATTCAGGAAATATCCAGAATGTGCAGTTATTTAAGGTTATGCCTGCACACTGTTTGCTAATCTTAAAAAAAAAGAAAAAAAAAGAGAAATTGTTGATCCAGCTTGCACATGGAAATGTGGAATAAAATAGACAAGTCAATAAAACTTTGTATTGTAGCAAACTGAAAAATGTTATAAAAACAGACCAATTTTAAAATAAAAAATATTTATTTCATATTTTCCTAAGTCACTTCTTCAATAAAAAAATGATACTTATGTCTTTTTCAATAATGTACATTAATTTGGTAATAACAAAATTAAGTTTTTAAATAAAAAATTGTGGTAAAGTGAGTTTAATGCAGAATTTTAAAGTGGTTCTTCCTAGTGGAGAATCATTGTGATGTTTTAAAAGAAAAATTACTTTTTCTGTTGCAGAACCCAAGTTTAAACTATGAATTAAGTTATTTTGTGACTGAAAGAATTTTAGTTCTTCATATGGAGTTTGTTGCATACACATTTGCTGGAATTTTGTAGTAACTTGATCTTTGTAAATTACACAAGTATCTTTCACTTTAGCATGAATATAATGTGATGAAAAACATCACAGATCACAATGCCAGAAACTGCCTAATCAACTTATCATAAAGAAAGTCTGAAACTTTGAGAAAAAATTAAATGAGAAGATGCAAGTTACAGAAGAAAAAAAAGAGCAAGGAGGAGATATGCTTGCTTACTAAGTTACGATGCAAGTTCCACTGAGAAAAAGCCAGGAACAAACCTAAGATGCAGAAGTACAACAAATTGCTTGCCAAGATGTAGTTAGAAGTCAGGAGTAATTGTTGACAGAAGCATACAGTTCAGCTCATAATACCTTGAATGAACAGCTGCCCAAAGAGAAGCATTTATACTAGTATTTAATAAAGAGAATGAAGTACAACTGATCAGCAGTCTAAAATATTGTCAACTAGGAGATAACTTAGAACTTTTTACTTTAAAGCACCAAAGTTACTTTCACAATACACATTGTACTTGGAGCTGAACAATAAAAATAAGACACAAGGATGGAGAAATATCTCTCAGTGAAGACAAGAAAAACCCGCTTGTAGAGAGAAATATATATGCAAAAACAGCTGGTATGGGTAGAGAAAGCACTATGTAGAAGGTCGAAACATTGTTCACTTTTCTATATAGTGCTTTCTCTACCCATACCAGCCGTTTTCTTACATATATAGAAATATTTCTGTTCCATGTGACAGCTGCAAGGTATCTCCCAAACATAATATCAAAAAGAATACAATGAAACTATCCCACAAAACATTAGAAACAGTATTTTGACTGGTAAAGCTACAAAAAGTAACATCTCAGACTGATATTTCATTCATAATCTCAACCACATTTACATGTTTGTAAATTATAACTAAAGAAAATGTAACAATTCTGTGGGTAAGAAATACAATATATAAAAGTGTAAAACATGTAGCATTAGCAACTTCAACAAACACATTATTAACAAAACAATATATGAATAATGAGGGAAGTTCAGCTACAGAATGGGTAGTCAGGGCCTTACAATCTAATAAAAGTATTCCAAACTATTAAGATATGACTGTTCCCCCCATAAAAATTGTTCATCAGTAGATTGCTTAAATTGTAATAAAACAAAGAATGTTATGTATCAGGCTAAATATAATCTCAAAGAAAAAACAACAATCTCAAGAGAAACAAAAATGAATCCTTATAGATGCAAAAACCATGGGCAAAACATTCTAAAAATGAATACTAGAGACAAAACATCCAATAAATAGCTTGGGTGGCATCACATCTCAGTTTGAAGCCAAAAATCTTTTTTGAGGTTTAAAGGGACTGTAGGGCTAATTTTTGGAGAATAAAAGAATCTATTTGAATTTCAGTTGGAAAGATTAATACAAAGTGATCATTGAATTATAACTGACAACAGCTAAAGAAAAATGTGAAAATTTAATCCAAAATTATGAAAACAATAAAGAAATTGTAATTAAAAAATATAATACTTAATTGCATTAATATAATCTTATATCCCAGCAAATACATAGAACACAACAAACAATCTGCATAGTTGATGGTAGAAAATGTCTAGACAAGTTTTGGCATCACAATAGTTAAAATAATCCTGGTTAAAGTGCACAGAAGACAATTTTTTTTTAGGTTTCAAATTTGTATTACAAAGCATTGAAACACTATTTTGATGATAGGATATAAAACAATGTTATGAATGAGATAAGACAATATTTAAATATCTTGTACAATAAATGGATACTCACATGTGTATATCCCGTGCTAATGGTTGTTGGTAATGTTGTAACAGATGTATCCATTGCTGTGAAGGTACTGCTACTTGCTTTTATAAGCTGGCAATGCCCTGTAAGCAATGACCTCGTGTAACCAATCTTACACTTGCACAAGCCTTGCCGAGCTCTGGTGTTTCTGAGGGCACAGTATTCATTGATGGGGCAATATTCATCTACACCATATAAACAAGTTTTCTTCCGTGATGGAGTCACTGGAGCTAAGTTGCTTGCAACTGTGGTCACCTGAGAAACTTTACCATCAACAATGTATGGTATTTCACTATTGTCAGTCTCTCGAGGTATTTCTTCATCTAGTATAGACATCCATTCTTCAGGATGCAAACTAAAAGACCTATTGTAAGTAAAGAAAATGTCTGAATAAATGTAGCATATGAGTGAGAAGACATGTATTTTTCTTATCTTTCCTCCTTTACTATTGCTAGATTAAGTACATTGTTATATTTTCTATACAGCTAAAACTACAGAAACAAAAGGGCTAGAAAATATTTTCATAGTATAATTGTCTGAAAAAGTAAGTCTGATAGTGAACAAAACAACTTAAATCACCAAAGTTGTCTTTATATAGATGATAGACAGGTCTGTTCACCAATAAAAGTGAAAAAGATTTAAAAATAAAAATACCCATGGATATTCCACATAAAATATTATTATATACAATAGCCACAAAACATATAGATTTTATTCTGGAAAAAAATTAAAAAAAACTCATTTTCCTTACACAGATACCTCAGAAACTTTCACACCCAAAAATACCCATCATAATAATATTACAACAGTGAATTTTCCCATATAGTGTTTTTGTGGAGAAATTTGGCCTTATAGTTTGGAACATCTGCTCTTAAGCATATACACAGAAATCCTTACTTTCATTGCAAGTATACCAGTGTGGTCTGGCAGTAAAATCTGTTATGAAATTCAGCATTCC
Organism: Tachypleus tridentatus; assembly: GCF_004210375.1. Lineage (NCBI taxonomy): Eukaryota > Metazoa > Arthropoda > Merostomata > Xiphosura > Limulidae > Tachypleus > Tachypleus tridentatus. Next base: position 98,528,411 of record NC_134836.1, read on the forward strand.
AATCCAATCTCCTTCAAATAATATTTTTATAAATTTTTTTTTAATAAAAGGTAAAACCTAATGATTATGTCGAATAAAATACTGCTTCAATATGGTATAACACCTCTATCAACCTTTAACTTTTGTATTTCATTAGGAGAAAGAGTAGATTATTTCACAATATGCTTGTTTTGAGTACACATCTCGATATACTTCACTAGAAAATCAGCAAGTTTATGATAAACATCAGTATTTGAGACAAAAGGTCTGATAAGGAAAAAAATAGTGTATATGAAATTCAGAGTACCTTACAAACAGTTTTGTACAAAATCTTATTAAATGTTAAGGATTGTGAGAAAAACATGTGCAGATTACAAGGCTGATTTAAAATATTAAACCATGCGTATTACCCAGTAACAAGATAAAATACTCACTTTTCATTCCAGTGAAAATCTTTCTGATCTGAAAAAGAATTACTTGAGGTAAAAATGACAGTTCAAAAAACAACATTTCTTAAACCATTTAACTTAACCTTATGTCTACAATGGGATCAAAGCATGCATGCCACAACTTTTTCACAGAATTACATTCAAAACTTAAACAACTTTATTATAAATATATGGTTATAGTCTTAGTATAAAGAATATAATTTATAATTCAAAGTCTTATATCAATTAAGCTTTCAATTCTTACTTTCAAAAGCAAGTATTTAAATAAATTATTTTTCTTGAGTCCTGTGTTTTATAGAACATCTTATTCCCTCCTTAAGTTGTAGGAAGTCAACCAATTAGAAACTCAAGGAGTGAATATTAACAAGTACAAATCTGTTACATTCTTGAATTCATGAGATATACATTTGTGACACCCACTACTGAGGTTCTTTCCACCTTGTCATAGTTTTGAAGGAATTTATCTATACTCTGTGTCTTTTTGGGGAGATGTTTATAGTCAATAGATATAGAATTTTGTTCCCTACCAGAACCTGTTAAAGATTATTCTTTTTAGCATACACTTCCTGATGGTTTACCTCAGATTGTTTTTTGTGCAATCATTATCATTAAGTTCAAAGTGGTTAAAGGAATTTTTAAATGTATATGTAACTTAGTTAGAAAGTCAGATACGTTAGTTTTACGATATTCTATATTTTATGTAAAACATGTTTTTGTGTTCTAAATTTCATATTCAAGATATGATTTTAAATGTTTTGGTCACAAAGATTAGTACAAAATGTAAGCATACAGTGACTCATTTATCAACAGTAAAAAACAAGAGCCCAGACAAGTAAGTACTAAATGTCCACTTTTTAATGTGCAATTATTTTATTGCTGTATAAGGAAATAAACTGAAAAATTCACAATTTACAAGGTCGAATAAGAAAAGTTAAATGAAACAAAAATTAAATAAAAGATTTGTTGTCACAGTAAATATCACAGAATACTGCATGAAAAAGGTGACTTTATTATACATTAATGTTGTACTTGTAACTCAGCATTTTATTTATAAAAGGCTGTGCAGCTGTGAAAAATAGCTTTTGGCATACTCTGAGAAGATCTAAGCATAGCTATAAAGCAATAAAAATAAATAAACCCACATCTGAAAAGTCTATTTAGCTATAAGAATATAATGTGTACGTGTATAATATACAGTCATTCTAGAAACAGTAAGTTACAGTTAGTTTGTACTTTTCAACTGTTCATTTTATCCTATGCTGCTGATTTCACTAAAGTTAGAATTAAGGTAAAAAAATAACAAAATATGATGTTTTAATGATAAAAATACTTTTGATGTTCATTTGAAATGTTCTAGAGGTTATGTAAAAAGAAATACGAAAACTGTACATTTTATTCTTAACATGAATATCAACTTACACTCAAACAAGTTAGAGTTAGTCTAACTCAATAAATCCACAGACAAATCCAGTAAAAACACTTGATTAGAAATTCTTATTTTTTGTGTACAAAATACTTCTAACATTTACTAAAAGAAATCTACCAAATTTCAAGAAGGTAGACTTAGCAAGTTAAAAATTATAGTAAAAATTGCTATATGTAGCTTCATACAAACTGGTGTAAAGAACTGACACTACTCACACAGCATTAAAGTGAAATTGAAAACACGCAGCTTTATAATAATTATTAATTCCCTATGGAAATTTAAATGCTGAGTCACATGACAATTTCAGAGTATGAGATTAACACCTATGAAATCAATGATAACACTATGTAACAGAAATTTTGTTCCTGGATAGTATGTGTTATTTCCTAATTGCTTATGCTTTAAAAGTACAGAAAATGGCCATTATTCCCTTCAAGCTTTGCTTTTGTGACCTCGATTATGAAATTTAGGAATTTACCTTTTTAGGTAAAAATGGAAAAATTTGCACATTTTCATTTACATAAGGCCTGAATAAAACAATATATGAATCAAGATTTACATGTATTTATACTAAAGTTATATAAAAATGTTTAGAAGTGAGTAGTTTTTTGAGATTTATAACTGTAATGTAAATCACTTTTGCATATCAGCCCTCAAATATAATCTCCCATCATATTTGCGTTATTCACTCCCAGGTCACAAAAGCAAAGTTTGAAGAGAAAAATAGGTCTTTTCAATTTACTTTAGGCATAAGTAATTGGGAAATAACACTTTCTGCCCAGTAACAAGAAAAAGTAAAAATTTTGTTACATAGTTTAATAAAGAAGTAAGTTGACATGTCTAAATGAAAAAATTTGAGTTAATTTTGTGTGACATTTTCTGATCCTAATTCCATTGTAACATTGTCTGTTCAAAGGTGTATTAGAGTAAATCTGAACAAACTAAGTTGAGTTTTGTTATCTAAAAATGTATTTTATGTATTCACCTTTCCAAAGAACAAATTTCTAATATGTAGCATAACTCTAGAACAATTATGCATGTGCACGTGCCAAGCTTTGAAACAAAACTCTCACTCCTACATATAATAATGTTTACTGAACTAGTCTATAATGCAATCAACATTAGACTTAAGAACATTATTTTCAATACCAAAAGTTCATTCCTGATGAGGCAAAAGTGGGGGAAGGATAAGTGGTTCTGTGAAGAAGTGAGTACCTGAAATACATATTCAGATAACAAAAATGTGAACTTCACAAACACTACTTACCTTTCAGCAGAACAAATAGTTAGAATCTCACATTGAGCAAAGGGACTGGTATAGATAAAGAATTTTGAAAAAGGATGAGCTCTTTCCTGAGAACATAGTTACAAAAAGGAAAAATGCAGGAGGACATTTTGGGAGTATTACTTAATAGGAGACTAGATATATATCAAGCATAAAGTGCTCTTTGCCCTACAAAAGTCATAGTGTAGAAAGGTACAATCAATTAAAACCTCCTGGGGGCTTCATACCATGTCAACACTCCCAACAGCTTAGTACTGGGGAAGTGAGTGTTCTCCCACATCCCTAAAAAAAAAACAGGAAGAACAGATTTGCCTAGGGAAGAATACTGACAAAAATTGTGAACTGAGTAGCAATAATCTATCTTCTGTATAAAGTCCAACACTGAGAAACTATGCAATAGGTTGACATGAATAAGGACAATAGGAGTTGTTAAGGAGTGAGGGCAGGGGATCACACCTTTTTCTCTTTTTTGTTGTTGTTGCCTGTAAGTAATTGTACAGCTTAGAAGGTAAAATACACAAGTTGTTGATGCAGTGTTTTTAAAACATAATCTTAACAGTAGGCACTAAGTCAGAGCAGATGGAATTATCATTTTTATCCCCTATTCGAGCAGATTTTAGGTGAGAGAAGTAATCCCTGTGAATCAACAAGCACGTGGTAGCTTCCATTTTACACGTATAACTGAGCAGTGTTTTTTTTTTTTTTTATTGTGAAAGCTGAAGAGGAAGGGAGGTTGTATTAGATGGTGTCTCCCAGGACAGAGTTATGTGATGTTACATGTCCATATAGTGGTGGAAATGCAGACCCAAAGGTTAGATTCTCTGTGTGAAAACCCTTAGGACTTAATTGACAAAACAGAAGTATTAGCCATGAAGTACAAAGGAAACTCCTAAGGAAACACATGTAACCCAAGGGTTTTCTGCAAAAGGAGTCCACAAGTGATACCAGAAACAAGCAATTCACTAAGCCCCATGATGGTTGGCCTCTCAGAATGGGGTGTAGAACATCAGGAAAGGGGCACAGTATGAGAAACTTCCTAAAATAATTATGCACAGAAGAAGAGTACCAAATAGAGTTTATCCAAAATAAAATTCAGGAAGTCTAACTCAATAAAATAAAGCATCTTAATAAAGTAAATCATAGAAACAAAAAATAAATGAACTGGGTAAAGCTGAAGATGAAAACAAGGTATCATAAAGAAAATGTTAGTTTAACTTCAGAAAGAAAGGGTAACGGTTACAGCAAGTTAAAGATAACTTCAATGAAGGAGAGTCTAGACTTCAAGAAATTTCAGAAAAGTGAATATGAAAAGTTGTATTCAATAAGATGTATGACACAGAATTTACAGAAAGTATTATTATATTTATGCTTTTTTATTATAAAGTGTGAAATGTCCATGGTACTTATCCTTTGTAATTATGTATCAAAAAAAACTTGAATTATTAACTTCTGTCAAAACCTGGTCACCCATATGCTAAAATTTTGTTGTTTGGTCAGAAGCAAAGATACTAATTAATGTCAGAAGCTAGAATCAACATTTCTACCTTTCTTTCCTAAAACAAGGAAAATATAGATAAAAATAATAATATTTTGAACATCCACAAAAAGTTGAAAATTATATGTACAAAAATTCCATTATTCTTAATTAAAAAGAACACAAACAAATGAACACAATAGTGGTGAGGAAAAAATGAGCTTTTAGCATACATAGAGTGCTTCAGTGGAGTGTTCTGAATGAAGAATGTCACCTGCTACTAGTGGAGGAGAATATTCTGATACTAATGCTCATAGATTGGTGTAATGCAAGTTATAATGTGAAGGGGTGGAAGTTTTGTTTATAGTCTTAACATGTATAAACATTTTCAGCAGTGATGCAAGGTGTTAGCTACGTGTTCTGTGATGAGAATAAAAGTGTTTTTGAACCACTAATTTCCTTGAAGAAAATGAAAATAAATGGTATGAAATAATAACATAAGAAACAAAAAAAGAATAATAAAAATTAATATTCAACAAAACAAACAAAACTTAGCAAACACCTCCACAGGATATCTTTCCATGAGCACAATAATAAATAATGAAAAACTGCTTTTATGTTAGAATGTTTTTTAGTTTTTTTTACTTCTTATCTTTCATTACTTATAATAACTAACAAACTTTACATTTCTTTACATGTTTGGTTATTTCTACCTGTTAATCAAGGTATGAATGCTCCAAGTTAATATACTGTAAACCTTTAAAATTAAACTTACTTGAATATTTATTTTATTAGTACTGGTAGATAACTTATGTCACTTCCACTCTTTTTTCAAAACAACTTAAAATTGAATATTCCTATCCATTATCTTCTACCCACAGAATAATTAAATTTTGTTTGTTATCTGACTTTTAGCAAGTTTTTAAAATTTGTTTTATTTTTTTCAGTTAGAATAGAATTGGTAAAATGATTTAACTTTTCCTTCAACTTCTAGGTCATTTTTCATTCAGAAAAATCAACATTAATACTTCACAGCAAGAGATTCATTCAATGGGAATCAAAGTTTAATGGTAACAGTAGAATGACAACAACAGCAATGAACAATACAGTAACAAACATTTAATTCTCAAACATTTTGGAAAACACATTCCACCTTCAGCAAGCTATACCGAACAGAGTAAAATATTAGGTACAATAATTTATAAACTTCAAACATTTCATAAACAATAATCAAAATACAGAAGAAAAAAGATGAAGTAAATCAAAAGACAAATGAATAAACAAGAAAGAATAGGATAATGTAACAACTACAACAATGTTATATATATTATTCAGAACTGACTTAACCATAGTGAAGCTGTGTTATTATTTATAATAGACAAACATTCTTTAATTAAAAAGTTCAATACTGAATGATCTGAATGAGAATACTTTAAAATTTGTAATCACAATGGGTGGTGTTTGTTTTCACCACGTGCGAAAACAGTGGAGACTAGTGAAGTCTATAGCTTTTTTACCAGTTCTGCTTTATACTCTCCTATTACAGGCTCACAGGAGCAACTCGCATACAGTTTTGACAACGTAATTGACATTACAGCCACTACGTGCGTATTTATACATGATCCTAGCACACATAAAAGCAGGTGATAGTCTTTAGATTTAGGAATCTGCAAGGACAAATAAAAACTCCTAACATGATCTAAGCATAATTATAATTTATCATACGTGTTATTAAATCTAGTCTTTTGTGAGAGAGCAATAGTGTTTGAAGTTCTTAATTTCACCCATTTTATATCAGAAATGGAAACTAATTACCGTATTTCCTGACAACGAAGAAGCTATTTTTTCACCACAAAATAAATCTCTGAAAACAAGCAGGCATTGAAGACTCACTCCCATTATGATTAGCCAAATTTTGAAAAAAAGATAAACATAAGAATAAGGTCACATCATTTCCATCAATCTCGCCAAGATGTTTTGTGGATTGTTTAGAGACTTCTGGAAATGATGTGACCTTATTCTTATGTTTATCTTTTTTTCAAAATTTGGCTAATCATAATGGGAGTGAGTCTTCAATGCCAGGAAATACAGTACTTTGAAATAATTAAAATAACTGCCTTTGTTTTCTGACTTTTGTTAAAAGTAACCTTTCTCAAATGTAATTCCAGAAGATATAAAGCATAAAAATAACAAAAACAGTTATCACTTTTTTTATGTTAAATCAATATTTTTGAAGAGAAGTTATCTGAAATACATCATAATACCCTTTTTTTTTCTTTTTAGAAATAAGCAACAGCTTTGACCAGGTTACCACCTTTTAAAACTTGATAATAAATTATGACAGCAAATAACAATTGTTACGGTGTGAAAATTATCCTTGTCATCAGATATTACTATTAGTTGTATTATACTTTCAAAAGTCTATTCTTTATGTAATCCATTAGGAATTTAAGAAAAAGAATAATGTGTAAAAACTGTATGCCAACCATATTATGCTCACAACATGCATTGCTGACAATGAATTTTCCTCAATCCAGAGCTCATCAGGTCAGCTGGAACTTAACAAATGCAGTTAAAAATCCCTAACAGACTACATAAAGAATGTCCTGTTAAAAATATGTCTAATATTAATCAGTGATGATGAGAAAACCCACTTGTAGAGAAATATACTTGTAAAAACAACTTAACCCCAAAATTACAAGAACCAATACACAATGTAAAACAGAAATTCACCAAAACATCACCCATACTGGACTTTACATTCTTTGAGACTCAGCACATGAAACAAAACAAAAACTCAACATACTAAGAAACCAAATAAACACAGCTATAAAACTATGCTCACCAGACAAAATTAACAATGAATTAGACAAAATAAAACAATACTTCATCAACATCAATAAGTTTCCTCCACAAACTGTAGAAAACATATGCACACACCAAGACAAAAAGCAAAATCAACCAACAAAAGTAAATATATCCTACAAATTAAAAAAATCACGAAACCATATACTGCTGCATATCATATAATATTCCTGACATCAGCAGAAAAATAACCAATATTTGGCAAAAACTAGTAACAGAATATGGCATTCCAGTTAATAGTAAATTTATTCAAAAACCAGGCACAAGACTAATGTGTATACCATGTAAAAACTACACTGACAAACACCACACCAACATTATTTATAAAATACAATGTGATAAGTATGCCAATAACCATACTTATTTGTTCAATACATAGTATGGAAAGGACAGGCACCTATCCACTTCTGCTGTACCTGTGCAGTCCATGGGTGATATAATCTAAAATGGGCAAGTTTATGATGTAATTACATTGCAAAATTATTTACTTACAAATGATCTTGCAGAACACGCCATTTCAACAATGAGTACTGTGAATGCATGGAAGATAAAAGTGCAAGTTAACACAGATGTACACTGAAGATGTTAAGTTGAAGAATACATAGTCAGGCACCACTTGCCATAGAATGGGATCCATAAAATGAGTAAATGAAGAAAAGACTCCTGAAACAAAAGTATAACTATAAACTTACCCAATCAAAGTCACCTTAAAGCCTGAAGATGAAAACCTGATAAAAACAAAACTGTGGTATGACATAAACAATGTGAGATGAATATATTAGTTGTAGTCCACAAAACTTGAAGAACCCAAGGACCCTTGATGAAAGGATGCCAGTGATGAACAAAAGTGCAAGCCAAGCTAACCAAACTAGAACTCACTAGACAGTCACCGATACTGTTGATGACATGAAATGTCAATGAAGAGGACAAGATGAAACACTTTGTGAAAAAGGGGCAAGTGAAGGTTGAGAAAGGAATGGTTGAAAAATGGTAACAAGTGTCATACTGAGCTTTGACTGAGACAAATGGGCAATAAGATTGGAAAGGATAGACTGTTGTTGTACTGATACAGCACGATTTCAGAGACTCAGGGGCTATGTCAAAGTTGTATTGCTGCAGAAATGGGGCTATATGTAAATCCTAAAAATAAAATGATGGTAAACAAACTCAAGTTAAGGTCAAATCACAACCTAGAAGGTCCCAACAAGAAAGAAACCACATGTGTAAAGCTATATCCAAAGATGGCAAGCAAGCCAATGAGATGGAAAGAAAGGAGATGAAGTCCCAAGAAAACCCCTCAGGATTTCTATGGAGAGCCTCAGAGAAAGAGATGAATTGTACAGAAATATCTTAATAGAGTTGTGAAGATAAAATGAATATACAACAGTGCCACAGCAAAAATAGATGCAGATAAAGCAGACCAACTAGCAAACTGTTATGAAACTTTCTTTAGTAACCTCACTTCTCATTTTGAATCCATTCACCATGCTCATGTTAATAACTTCATCAATTCTAATCCCACACTCTTTACCTTTTCCTGGCTACTAACTCACACACAAACATAACAACTGGCACCATCTGATAAATAGATGATACCATTACTGAACTAAAAATCATCATAAAAACACCTAAAAATACAGCCATCTGGCATGATGGAATAAAAATATTGTTCTTAAAACAGTTTCAAACCTCTTACTACTACATTTACCAATATTATGAACTTGTCACAATTCAGTGGGTATTATCCTACCATATGGAATCAAGCAATCATCACTGTAACACCAAAATAAAGTAAACCAATAGACTGGTTGGTTGGTTTGGTGTTTTATGGCACAAAGCAACTAGGCTATCTGCACCAAGCATCTGGTAAAAAGTTAAAATTAAAGTAAAATTAGTAAAATTCATAAAAGGAAATTAAGGTACAACAAAACAAAGTGTAAAAAAAACATAAATAGCATTAAAACCAATGTTTACATCTAGTCTACAGCAGTAAAAGAAAAACTAGAGTAATACAAGTTGTAAAGGACTTTCTGTAGCATAACTGTAATTATCATAACTTGCCAGGAAGACTAACAGGTAAGTTCAAAAACCACCGTTAGTCACTTGAAGTTAACCTTTCCAGTCCTGGTTCTAAGTTATTTGACATTATGGCCATTATCAGAAAGCAATAAAAGTTTTAAAAGACTTGTAGCAAAATTTTAATTATAACTTGCCTTATGGGTAGTTCAAACATCACCGTTGGTCACCTGAAGTTGGCCTTTCCAGTCCTGGTTTTGAATTATTAGATGTTATGGCCATTTTCTAATTTCAAGTTGAACTAGATATACTTTGATTCTTAAAAGGGAATCACATTAAAAAAAGTCTAATGTATAAATTAAAAAACTTAAATAGCATTAAAAAGATTAATGGCCTTTAAAAACTAAAAACATTTCTAAGGCGAACAGTGTCACTATCACCAATAACACTGTCTAACGTTATGGATAAACCCCAGGACAGAACATGTTTAAAATAGTGCTGTCGTTATGACTCTCAACAATGGCAAGACAGTAAAATGTGGCTTATTGTAACCTGAGTGTTACACAGACAACACATTGGTGCATCAGTCCCAGATAAAAGAAAATGATGAGTTAAAAAACTGTGACCATTGTGTAGTCTAGTTAGAACAACTTCCTTTTTCAATCCTTACATTAGCAAAATGACCAAAGTCCAATAGAGGGCTTTATTTGAAAAAGCTTGTTTTCACATTGCTCACTCCAAGTCGACTGTCAACTGGCACGGAGTTGAGCCTTGAATACAGAACCATAGTTCATGTGCAGAACAGGCACAGCAGTGAATGCGAGAGCAGAAAGATTTAGCTGCGATAACAGCAAGCTCATTCCTGCAAATACCAACAAGGCCCAGTCCTGGTTCTAAGTTATTTGACATTATGGCCATTATCAGAAAGCAATAAAAGTTTTAAAAGACTTGTAGCAAAATTTTAATTATAACTTGCCTTATGGGTAGTTCAAACATCACCGTTGGTCACCTGAAGTTGGCCTTTCCAGTCCTGGTTTTGAATTATTAGATGTTATGGCCATTTTCTAATTTCAAGTTGAACTAGATATACTTTGATTCTTAAAAGGGAATCACATTAAAAAAAGTCTAATGTATAAATTAAAAAACTTAAATAGCATTAAAAAGATTAATGGCCTTTAAAAACTAAAAACATTTCTAAGGCGAACAGTGTCACTATCACCAATAACACTGTCTAACGTTATGGATAAACCCCAGGACAGAACATGTTTAAAATAGTGCTGTCGTTATGACTCTCAACAATGGCAAGACAGTAAAATGTGGCTTATTGTAACCTGAGTGTTACACAGACAACACATTGGTGCATCAGTCCCAGATAAAAGAAAATGATGAGTTAAAAAACTGTGACCATTGTGTAGTCTAGTTAGAACAACTTCCTTTTTCAATCCTTACATTAGCAAGATGACCAAAGTCCAATAGAGGGCTTTATTTGAAAAAGCTTGTTTTCACATTGCTCACTCCAAGTCGACTGTCAACTGGCACGGAGTTGAGCCTTGAATACAGAACCATAGTTCATGTGCAGAACAGGCACAGCAGTGAATGCGAGAGCAGAAAGATTTAGCTGCGATAACAGCGAGCTCATTCCTGCAAATACCAACAAGGCCCAGTATCCAGAAAACCTGGATAGAAGTAGATGTTAAAGAGAAATGAGCCAGTTGGTTTTGAACATCAGTGAGAACATGGTATGAACTAATGTAAAGCGATTCCAGGGACAGTAGTGAACTTGGAAAGTCAGTATAAATAGTGCAATTTGATCCAGGCCAAGGGAAATGGCATACAGTTCAGCAGTGAACACAGAAGCCGTAGAGGGGATTCTGTGCACAACCATTGAACCAAAACAAATCATAGCAGAACCCACATAGTCTCCTGATTTCAAACCATTTGTATAAATAGGAATGGAAGGATAGTTCAAAAGATGTTCAGAAAATAACTGACAATATTTCCAACAGGGAGCATCTGCTTTTCTCAGATGGCTTAAAGAAAGGTCACATTTGGAGGCTGTAAGAAGCCATGGTGGGATAGGCTGACCAGTAGATACAGCAATGTTATCCAATGACAGACCCAATTCATCCAACTGCATGTGGATACGAAGGAGAAAAGGAGCAATGGCAGATCCTCTGTTCTGAAGACGTATGGCCCACCGAGGAAGAAAAACACAACCCCAAGTGGGATGCTTTGGAAAGGAATGAAGTTTCAAAGCATATAGTAAAGACAGTTGCAAATGGCAGAGGTGCAAAAAAGGTTCATGAGACTCTGTGTATAAGCTTTGAACTGGGAAAGTGCAAAGGCCCTAGTGCAGAACCACAGTCATTGATGATGAATGGGGTCCAGCTTCTTTGAGGCCAAGGTCCTGGCAGAGCCACAGACCAGTGATCCATAGTCGAGTTTCAATCATGTAAGAGCACAACATACCTTCAGCATAGTGCATCAATCTGCTCCCCACGTGGTGGTAAAAATGACATGGAGGATGTTCAGTGCTCTTGCACATTTGACCCTTAGCTGCTTGATGTGTGGTATAAAGGTCAGCTTACAGTTAAAGATAAGCCCTAATAACTTTGTCTCAGAGACCACACGCAGCACAACTTCACCGATTAGAAGTTCAGGATCAGGGTGAATTCCCCATTGGCGGCAAAAGTGCATGCAAATGGTCTTAGAGAGAGAGAAAAGTTAAAGCCATTTGCTGTGGTCCACTTCAGTAAATGACTGAGGGCAGTGTCTAGCTGCTGCTCAATATACCTCATGTTCAATGACTGACATGAGATGTGAAAGAGGAAGCATTAATTACAGCCCTGAGGGACACCAAGTTCCTGTAGAAAAGAATGGGAAAGTGTCAAACCCACATGAACTTAGAATCACTTGTCCATTAAAACATTTTTAATAAAAATGTTCAAATGGCCACATAACCCATATATATGGAGGTCTCTCAAAGTGGCATACCTATATATTGTATCATAAGCCTTCTTAATATCAAAGAACATTGATATTGATTCTCTGATTGATGTTTGAAGTCTAATCAGGTGGTTTTTGGTGAAATGCTGTTGCCAGAAGCCACACTGGATGGGTGAGAGAAGGTTGTTTGATTTGAGGAACCAAACAAGATAAGCATTAACCATCCTCTCAAAGTTCTTACAGAGACAGCTCATCAGAGCAACTGGATAGTAGTTTGAAGGAATTTTGGGATCCTTCCAGGTTTAGAGAAAGGTAGGACAACAGCCTGGTGACAGGCATAAAAAAAAACATTCTCCTGCCAGATCCAGTTAAAATCAATCAGAAGAATAAGAAGAGAAGCAGGAGACAGATGGCACAGCATTTCAGAGTGCAATCATCAGGTCCAACTGATGTGCTGCCAGACCAATGAAGGGCCAGTTTGAGTTCCACCAGTGTAAAGGAACGATTATATTCATAGAGACAATCAGTTCGAAAGGAAAGAGGTGATCACTCTGCCAGAGTCTTTATGGCTAAGATAATGGAGGAAGATACCTGCCAAAAGCTTTCACCTTGAGTATCGGCAATGTTCCGGGTATTAGCAATTTTCTGGCTATCAGAGAGCAAGATCAAAAGTAGGACAGAATTATATTGACACTAAACTTTTGAATCTTGTCCCATGTGACTTTGGAACTGGTGATAAAAGATATGCTGGTTGTGAACTTAATCAAAGATACCTTTTGGCTTTGATGTCTTAACCACCGAGCATGTGCATGAGCCTGCTAGAAAGCAGTGCGAGAGTGTGAGATACCTACAAAAAGTAACACAGACCCATTTTTGAGCCTTCTGTGTCGTGTGGTATGCAGGATTCCACCACAGACAAGGATATTGTGAAAAATGTGTCTAGGTTTTAGGAATACATTAAGCAGCTGCTTGTAAAATAATCAGTTACTGCTGCCACACAGTCATTTATTGATGGCTTACAGATAGTGGCAAGATCAAGTTCTGCAAGAGCAGTAAAAGAGGACCAGGTTGCTTAATCCAGCTTCCACCGGAGCATGCAGGTTGGGTGGTATTGTCCACAGCCAGTCTCTCTCAAGATTATAGGAAAATGACCACTGCCTCATGGATTATTTTCAACCCTCCATAAAAAGTGGGAGAATAATGAAGGGGAGCAAACTGAGAGATCAATAGCAGTAAAGGACTGACTAGGTGCATGAAAATAAATATGAGAACCAGTATTGAAAAGAGAAAGGTTGTGATCAGAGAGCCTATGCTCTACAGAGCAACCCCTCCCATCAATATCAGCACTTCCCCAGAGTGGATGACATCCATTAAAGTACCCCAGGATTAAAAAAGGAGACAGCAACTGTTCAATGAGAGCATCAAGATCTGATTGATCATTGGTCTCTCCAGGTGACAGATAGAGAGAACAAAGAGTGATGGTATGACCCAAGGAAACACAGATGGCTACAGCCTCCCAGGGTGCATCGAGTTGCAAAGACAGGGTGGGAACATGCTGATCGACCAGTAGTGCCACCCCTCTATACACTTATCCATCACACAACCTACCATTTCTGTACAAAGAAAACCACTGAAAAGTGACTGTATTTGCAGATTTCAGAAATATTTCCCTAAAGGAAAGACATACAAAATGGTAGGAAGCAATCAGTGTTTTGATGTCATCCAGATTAGAACGTAAACCTCAACAGTTCCATTGTATCAAGGTGGCCAATTTTATTTATGTGTAGACGAATTGGATGGAGACCCTTTCTGTTTACGACCATGTCTTTTTCCTTTACTGTCTTTGTTTGAGGGAGGTCTATGAACCTCCATGGATCCTACTCTGGGTCAATTGGGCAGGTCTTTGCTGTTGGAAGAGGATTCCAGCGACTGAGGACATGAACGAATGATAGTTTTGCATCTCGAGGCAGGAGAAGAAGATGTACCCAAGGAAGTGCCTGTACCTGGCACCAAAGGAAGTGAATCTTGGGACTTGCTGGAATGTATGCTAGGGACAGAGGTAGATGTTGAAGTCAATTCATCAACTTTTTTAATCATGGAGGTCAAAAGACTTTTCATTTGGTTTGAGAACGATTTTTTTGAAGGCACAGAGAGATCTGTCTGCACTCCCACTGTAGTAGTGGAAAGACGTGCAGCAGCATATATCCGAGATGAAGTAGTGGACAGTAACTTTCAAGTCTCAGAGTAAGTAATGTTTCGAATCATTTTCAAACACTATAACACTTTTCCTTCCAAACATTTAGGGCAAGAATGAAAATAAGACTGGTGAGAGTCATTGCAATTGATGCAATGAGGGCCTGTTTCACACTCATAAGCATTGTGGTCCTTGGCACCACAACGAGCACATGTCAAGGAACCATGTCGTGATTCAGTGACTGAACTGCTGATACTAGAAACATCTGAGAGGGTTTGGAACATATAGCCATACCCTGCAATTAAGATAACCTGCCTTGATGGTGGCAGGTGGACGTGGTGATGTAAATGTTAAAATGAGGACACTGGTCAGTATCATAATTCCATCTATGCAAGTAAAGATATGCCTCACTGCAGAAACTCCTTGGGTGGAGACACCCATGAGAATCTCTGATTTGGAGATGTTCTTCAAATCCCTCTCAACAATAACTCCTCCTGATGAATTCAAAGTAGTATATCCCCAATTGCCTTTAAATGCAAGAGGAGTTCACTGTGTAGAAATGTGAATGTTTCCACCAATATGTCACCAGATTGAAGCTTCTTCACTGACTTTGGAGAGCCAGCAAGTCCCTCTAGTCCCTTCTGAATGAAAAAGGGAGACATTTGCCCTAAAGGTTTTTCTGAAAGTGAATTCAATATAAGAAAAATGAGTACAACAGGAGGTACAGATGGTAAGGATTACTGCTCAGAATCTTCGAGACGTGGTTGTTTACCTATGGACTGTTTCATCACTATTTTGTTTAAGTTTTTATTTGGAAAATCTATAATAAAAACAGAAATATTTTGGTACCCACTATCCCCACCCACCATGAAGCCTGAAGCCCTATGAAGGGATGCACTACGATGTCCAACAAGGACACTGCAGCAAAACAGGAAACTGTGAACACTATACCTAAACACCATCATCTGATACAATGTCCACAACACCTGTTGAGAACATCCAACACTGATACTTGGTTGAAACTAGCCCAAATGGACCAGCCAAATGACCCAGGGGAAGCCTCTGCAAGGCTGCCCATCTACAGCAATTCAAGGACAAAGTGGTGTGTTAGGATTGGTCCCCTCAACCACAAGGGGACTTCACGGGTCACCATGCACAGTAAACACATGGGTGACTTCACCAACTCAACCATCGCTGGAGACAGGAAGACACTCAGCTCACCCTTCTCCAACTTTCTTCATGGCTTTTCTTTGGGTCTTGTTTAATTTGTTCTGACTTAATTCAACAAGTACAACTTAAAACTAAAACTACTAAAGTAAAGCAATCTCACATGTGAGGATGAAGGGAAACAATGGTTCCCAACCAACCCAGCTGTAGAGAGTAGACAAAAGCAAAGTTTGTTTTCTCTTCTTTCAAGCTAAGTTATTGATATGATTTTGTTTGTTTTCTTGACAAAGGCAGAAAAACTGAGCATGGGTCAGACTTGCAGGAGATTCAGATACCACACTCCAAACAGGTGAAAAATGCTGGCACAGAAAAAAAATCTCTACATGATGATATGCAATAGCAAGCTAAACCAAAGGGGTAGCATGCTAATTCCAACACTTAATTGTAAGACAAATTGATGAACATGTACCTGAAAATCAGGTGAAAATAGGCAGTCCAAATCCTCATTTACCTGAACATGCACAACTTAGTCAGGAGGAAATGTAGTGTTCAATCTCCTAACAAATAAACATGGCTGAATTCCCCATTAGGTTTCCTCCACTAGAGGCCTGAGACTTAGAGCTCATTGCAAGTATGACCCCTGACGTGCTAACATGAACTCTGAAATTTATAATAGAGAGAGTCAATCAATAATTGAAAGTATAAATAACAATGTGATTGTAATAAACTGGGATTAAAGAGAAGTTAAAGAAACAGTTGCAATAAGAAACTAGAAGTGAAATAAATGAAAATCAGTCTGTGAAAATACCAAAGACAAATGTGAAACTTTAAACAAAAAAGAATGCATTCAAACATAAACACTGCTAAAGAAGAAGTGACAGTTCACTTGCAGTATATAGGGTGAGCCACATACATCATGCTCCTACTGGTGGAGAAGTGATGCATGGTGGTTTACATGACAGCTATAGAATCATTCAATTTCAATAGGGGAGGAGCTAAAGACTTTTTCATGCATAAAGAAAAAAAGGTTGCATGTAGAGGGCAGCACTGGATGAGAAGAGGTAATGTTGTGAGAAGAAGGAAGTACCTTATCAGAACTTTCAATTTCCTTGCCCTTTCCCTATGTTAATGTTGCATGTACTTTAAACAGAAGGGTTACAGTTGTAACAACTGTCTCAAGTAACACTAAACCAAGCAGACTGTTTTGACTTGCAACCAAACAGAACTTGGTAGTTAAACTGAGATAAAAACATTCTGCACAGTATTTCATGGTACTTAATTAGTATCACAGAAGTGATGCTTCTATGTTTTGCCATAAAGTACAACATACTTATGTTCATAAAAGTTCATAGAAGAAAAATGATGAGGTAATAAAACTGAGGTAAAAAAAAATAACAGATATGATTTCAGAATGTTTTCAGAAGCTGTGTAAGCATTTGTAATTTAATACATGTTACATGATGTAATTATTATCTTATTACACAAAAAAACTTTATGGCTTTAACAAATACACACACATATACAAAAATACTATACTTCATTTTCTTATTTTGTTTCAAAACAAATTTTTTAATTTTGATCTTATTTTCTAAACAGAAATGCTATTCCTTTGGTTTTGAAACACTAGGAATGTATTTAAATATATTTGAATATAATAATAGCATATAACAATCTTATTTTTTCCATCCTAATAATATTTTCAATCTCACTAACCTATATCTCGGACTTGGATCATGTAAGAATGTTCAAATTTATCCCCAGTTCTAATTAAAGGCTTGCACAACTGGCTGTTATAGCAAGTAATATGAAAACAACTTGTTTGAAAGAAAAATGCCACATCACAGTTATCCTTCACACAACAAGATTTGGTGCATTCTAACAGGTTAATGGAACTGACTTTTTCATATTCTCCAGCCGAAAGATTTCCTTGTGGGGTCACTGACTGATGTACAAGAAAACGAGATTTAGTGGGACTACCCACTGGGCAGTAGATATCCACATATTTCCCTAAAAATAGAGTAAAGTACTGTTAAATCTGAAGATTTTTTCAAAATGGATATCATCTATATAAAAAAAATATTTTTAGAAATTATAACTTTGTAAAGAAAGCAAATATATCCAGCATGTAAAAATCAAATGGTATTTCAAAATGATGTCTTCATGGTACAGCAACTTCTTGCAATAAAGGTATTTGTATTTTTTGTTCTTGAACTCATGCTACTGACAAACTTATTTTGTTCAACATAGCATGCTCGGTATTCTATGTTCTACTTATATATCCTTTCAAAATACTTCTTTCCATATCACATGATTTTAAGTAAACCATAAAATAATTTTTTTGTGTGTGTGTGTGTGTGTGTGTGTGTGTGTGTGTGTGTGTGTATCTATGATACAAAGAAACATATGCATGCTTACATAACCCTTTTGCAATGGGTCATGGGTTAAAGGCCATGTTGTCTCATTTGTTGACTTGCACTCAAGTTTATTGAACTACTTTTTTATGTCAATAAGTTCAAAATCAAATTTTAAATAAACTTTAATTTTAAAAATGAGTTAATTTCTTAACCCTTAAACAGCAGGAATGTTCTAGATAGCATCATAAATCAATAATGGCTGCCATTTAATGGTTAATTTGAAAGCAAATATTAAAAGAATACATTCAAATATAGATTTTATTGAGTCACTTGATATGTTGCTTGCATTATTATTTAAAATTAGATGTTTGTAATGTAAAAATATTGAGTCTATAGTTTTGTAAGAAGTAGGAACTGAAATTACTAATTTATCAAGCTAGAATATAAAATAAGAACATCATATCTTTTCATTTTGCTGAGATATGTCTTGCGTACTGAATCAAAGACAGTGGCCTCATTCAACCCTTTCCATTTTTGGAAATGGTCTCTTATATACACTTACTTCAAGATATGACATGTGAATAAACAATCAACAGCTTAGAACGTCCCAAGGTTGGTTTTCTCAGCCATTTTAATCTTTGAAAAGGATACCACATTCTTTAAGTCCAAGATATCAATGATGTAGGTTGTGTCTTTAGTCTGCTCAAAAAAGTTCAAAGTTTCATGTTTTTTTAAACATAAATACGTCTTAGTTATGAAGCTTAATAAATTATATTGGATTTCCACAGTATTAGTGTAGTTATTTAAGATTTTTGGGTTATTCAGCTGCATGTATAAAACCTTAAAAAAAAAATAAAGTTTGATATCCTCTAAGTGCAATATTTGAAAAGGCTCAGCAACCTATGTCCAGCAGCAACTGAGCACAATGGTCATAGCATGAAGAGATAACTGTTTACTTTACTTCTACATTTATTGTCCTATACTTCAAGCAAAAAAATGTTTAATAAGTTATTTCTATATAGTAATAATATATATACATATATATAATATATAAACATTGAAATGTGACAGTCTATTAACAGAATGCTAGTCCACTAAAGCACTGTCAACACAGGAAAGACTAAAATTCAGTTTTATAGTCCTGGATACGAAATATGATTGCACATGCATCACGTCAATGCAAGTTATCCAATGTTAACTGAGCATGACTGGAAGGTCAATATAATAAAAAATAGTAAATATACAGCATTAAGCCATTTAGACTAAACAATTATATTTTGGTTATAATATGTGGTCATTCTTGCAAGAAATAAGGCATAATTTATATTTATTTGCTATTTTTGTTTTACGATATTTAAAAGGTTGGTCAAGTGACACACCCCATATAGTTTAAGATTATAGAAAATATCATAAAATACAAAGTCTTACTGAAAACAAATGTTTGAAATGTATTTAGGAGGTTTTAGAGATTATGCAGATATTTTTGGGACAAAGAATAGTGTTTTTTAATTGTAACATAAAATCATCTTGCACTCAAATTAGTAACAAAACAGACACATTATTCCCAAACAAATCTTCAGTAAAAATATTTCATTAAAATCTTATTTTTTTGTGTACAAAATACTTGTAATATTTATTAAAAGTTTACAAAATTTAGTGAAGATACACATGCTGTATCAAAAGTTATAGTGGCACAAATACTTAACATTTGCAAATGTGTGGATGAACTCATGTATATTACAGTTAGCCTGTAGCAAAAGGATTAATGTAAACAAAAATGTCACAAATTTTGGAAGAATCAGCTGTTTTATCTCAGGTTCTTCATTACTAGTATGTGCAAGCCTTTTCCTTTTTTATTTACATTTTTTTTTTTTACAAAGTACTTCCACAGTTTCTTAGTTTTTATTTATGATTAGTTTTAAAAGTATAATATATAATATGTGTATATTACAATCTGATAAGTATCAGTACCAGTACATAAACTAAAAATCATATTTAGTATATTGTGGAAATATCTTTCGTGTTGCATTCTGTTAAGATACAAAACTTAGGAAGGTTATTTATACCCACATTCACCTAGTTCAATTCAATGTTATGATATAGAATCTTGCTATTACATGACATATGGTAAACAAGATAATTAAAGCCACACTAATTCTGATAATAATCATTTGTATTGCATACCTCTATGATAAATTATCAAAGAGCAAACCGATGACTGATAATCAGGTTTCACATTAACTCGTTACTACTACTACTATGGTTAGATAAGAGTCAATCTCTGACAAACACAACTAATCGCTTCAATATTCAACTTATCACAGACTGAAAAAGCTAAATAAAATTTTAAACAAAGTTCACCAAACCATTTTCGAAATTGTACAATACACACACACGCTATTTTATCATAAAAAAAAAGTTTAAAAAATTATTTTGTGGAACAACTTATTCATAAACAAGCCTGCATATAATGTTTATTACTTCCAGTATTAATAGACCAATGTACTCGGCTGTAATAATCAATCCATACAGCTCACATTACTTCAACAGGAATCATCTTAATAGCATTTTCTCACTGTTATTTCCTCTTATACATTTAAACTCTTATGTATTAAATGTTTAAACTTTTTCTCTATCAAGGATATAAAACACTAGCACGTTTTAAAATGTTTAAGAAAGAAAGACAACACTACAGGATACTAATATTTATAATAAAATATGTCAGCATGTACACTGGCATCATGTTAAAACCCCTGTCTCACCTGACAGATTGGGAAATACAGATAAGATTACAAGAGGCAGCACAGGAAACAGGAAGTTGCAACCCATGGAATTCATGCTATGTTCATGTATCTCCCAAAGCCAGTCTAAAATAAGAAATCAAATTTCAGAAAAAAAAAAGAAACAAACAAACTACAATGCACAAAATTATTTCATATTTACATAACTATTACCCATTTCAAACCTCACACAAAAAAATGAAATCCAAGATATTTTTATGGCCAAAATCAAGCACATTTAAAAAACATAATAACAATCAGATATTTTAATACAAATCAATTGAGAATATGAACTTACTGAATCTAGTCAATACTCCAGAAAAGGAGCACACCAGCATTTCTGACAAATAACAATATGCAACAAAATTTTTTACTTTTTATTGTTCTTGGTCAAAAAGTGTTATTTCCCAATTGCTTCTACCTAAAGTAAATGGAAAAGACCTATTTTTCTTTTCAAATTTTGCTTTTGTGACCTGGGAACGTATAACAAAAACATGATGGGAGACTATATTTGGGGATGATACATAAAAGTGATTTACATTACAGTCACAAATCCTGAAAACTACTCACTTCTAAACATTTTTGTCCATTTTTGTATAATCTTAGTATAAATACATGTAAATCTTGATTCATATGTTGTTGTATTCAAAAATTCTTACACAAGAAATTGAATAATATTTTCCAAATCTGCATAGTTGATGTACAGACAATCTGTTATTAAAACTAATTCATTGCTCTCCTGTCATTTTGAAAACTAAAATACTGCACAACCAATCTCTCCTAAGATAATTTCTATCACTGTTTTATGCTGTATATTTCTTTAAAATTTTGATATTACTACTGTTTTTGACTAAAGAAAAATTTTCACATTATGTGATAAAATCAAGTTTTGAAAGTTCAGTGACAGAAAATTTATATCTTAGTGATAGAAAAATGTCATTAATATTAGAGCCAAGTTAGTTGCTACTATGACTGAGTTAACAGTGGGATAGACAGTTAATGTAGCTTTGTAAATTTTATGCAAACGATGCACTAGAGAAAGAAGTTAGTAAGTATGTGACTGTTTAGGATTATTTGCAAAGTTATTGATATAGTTGGTTGTACAGGACATGTAGAGCTTGAAGTTAAAGAAATAAAATGTTTAAATTATCAGCAAATGAATTGGATATTTTTTTTAACTGAATGATCAAAAGAATTTGTCTAAGAACAGAAGTTATAATTTTTCCTAAACAAAAAATATATTTCCAGTAGGTACTTATCTTTACTCACATGTACAGCTATTCCTGTTCAGTTTTGCCCTCTATGTACAAAAAGTGTTTATCATGCCAAAAGTCTTGAACTCATACATACACCACAATCAATAAGGTTGAACTGCATCTTGCATGTAAATCATCATGTGGCAACTCTCCACCAATACAAGTAACTCCCTCTATTCAATTATATTGAACTATCATTTCAAGATTAAGCAGAAAGGAAAATATTGATTTTCAGTAGAGAGGAAATATGGGAAGTCTAGGAGAAATTAAGCACCAATAAGAAATATATTTTCAGTATTGGAAAATAACAACTTCCAATACTGTACATCAATTCCTCTAATTCCTGATGCCTGAATGAAGAGTTTTCTTCAATAGATGACAAACGTGAAACTCCAGGAAAATAAATAAAAGGTGCCCTACTTTATGCAAAGACACCTGGAACAGATTTTGAGAAAAAAGAGACAGGGAGAAACAGACCAAGAAAAGCACTTGATGATTTCAAATGGTAAAGGGGAAGGTGGAGGAAGGTCACATACAGGTGAACAATGCCAGCAAATGAAAATGTAGAAGTGGGAATGGCTACAGGAGGCCACACAGGCAATGGAACAATGAAGAGCACATAGTGGACACAGAATGGAGTAAACTGGGAATAAATGTGGGAAATGGGTAGAAGAGAAAATGACAATAATGAAAAATTACCCTCATAAGCTATCATAGTTTTAGCAAAAAAGATCAACCCAAACGAACCACATGACAAGGAGGTCAACTAATCTGAAAAAAATGTAGATATAACCAACTGATTCAGTTCTGACTATGAAAATCCACTGCCAGGACCTGAAAATGAGGAACAGGAGACTAAAAAAAAAAAAAAAAGATAACCTAGTGTTGAAGTAAAGTGGTAAAAGCATCCAGATATACAGCCACCTTATACTCTTAACATCAAGAAACCACTCCATAAAATAAACCTGGTTGGGTCTTGAAAAATCACCTAGAACACGACATGTAAAATTTATCAGTAGCATGTGTGTCTGATAAAAGATGTACAATGTTTGACCACAAGGGAATAGGAACAGGTGCCCCCATAGTGATTGAAATAAGTTACAATGGTGAAATTGTCAAAATGGAGCATGACATGTTCGTTTAGTACCAGTGGAAGAAGATAAGGCAAAGCATGTTACATCACCATAAACTTCACTGATGAGAATGCACATGAGCCCAATTCAAATGAATAAGGGATTCCATAGAAGCTAAAGTCCTCAAAAGTGACAGAACATTTGTGCAAAAACCATGGAAGTGATAAATACAAGGAAAACGGAAGAAGGTTGGGTTCAAATGAGGTGGGTGTTGGTTGGTGCAAAGAAACTTGGCTATCTGTGCCAAACAACTGGTAAAAAATAAAAAATAAACATGAAATTATTAAAAGACTTGAAAAGGAATCATCTTAAAACAAAATAAAATTCAAATTTTGAATTAAACCTTAAATAGAGTTAAAAAGGCCAATGGCCCTTAAAAATTTAAAAACACAACTAAGGTGGACAGTGCCACCATCACGTATGACACTGCCCAACATCAAGGAAGAACCCAGGGCAAAAATAAGTCTAAAATGGTGCTGTCAATCATGGTCATAATATTGGCATGACAGTAATGTGTGGGCTATTGTAACTTGAGTGCTGCACAGATCACACAATGGTGAATTAGTCCCAGATAAAAGAAAATGATGAGTTAAAAAACTGTGACCAATATGTAACCTAGTCAGGACAACTTCTTCCTTCTGATCCTTATGGAAGCAAAATAGCCAAGGAGCAACAGAAGGTTTGATTTGGAAAAGCTTGTTATCACTTTGCTCACTTCAAGTCGACTGCTAACTGGCACGGAGCAAAGCCTTGAACACAGGACTGTAGTCTATGTATGGAATAGGCTCAACCATGATAGTACCAGCACAGACAGCCATAGCTGCAATATCAGAGAGCTCAATTCCATGAATACCAATACGACTTGGTATCCAGAAAAACTGGATAAAAGTAAATGAGAGAAATTAGCCAATCAGTTTTGAATATCAACAATAACAGGGTGAGAACTAAAGTTAAGTAATTCCAGGGTTATTAGAGAGCTAAGCTGAATAAACAGTGCAATTCATGTACATCCAGGACAAGAGAATAACATACAATTTGATAGTGAACACAGAAAATGTAAAAGGTATTCTGTGCACAACCACTGAACCACAACATACTCTGGCAGATTCCACAGAGTTACCTGATTTCAAACCACCTGTATAAATGGGAATGAAAGAAAGGTTCAAAAGATGTTCAGCAAAGAGAAGATTGTATTTCCAATTGGGAGTATCCAACTTCTTCAGATGACTCAAATAAAGGTCACATTTTGGGATGGTAATAAGCCATGATGGGATGGGCTAACCAGTGGATACAGCAATGTTATCCAAGGACAAACCAAATTCATCCAACTGCACCTGGATACAAAGGCCAAAAAGAACAATGGCAGACTGTTTATTCTGAAAAAGCATGGCCCATTGAGGAAAACACAACCACAGATGGGATGCTGTAGTAAAAATCGAAGTTTTGAAACAAACATTAAAGGCAATTACAAATGGCAGATGTGTAGAAGCAGTTCATGAGACTCAGTGTACAAACTCTGTACTGGAGAAATGCAGAGGACCCTTCTGCAGAGCCAAAGCTCCTGATGGTGAACAGTGTCCACCATCTTCAAGGCTGAGTTCTAGCAGAGCCATACCAGAGACCCATAATCCAATTTCAATCGAATGAGGGTATGAAAAATTTTTAGCGTAGAGTAACCTATGGGTTACTGTCAACCCTCCATGAAAAGTAAGAGAAAAGTAAAATGGAGCAAGTAGAGAGATCAACAGCAGTAAAAGACTGACTACATGCATGAAAAGAAGTATAAGAACCAGAACTGAAGAGAGAAAGGTTGTGATCCAAGAGCACATGCTATATGGAGTGATCCCTCTCATCAATATCTGCACCAACCCAGATGGGATTATGTCCATTAAAATCCTCCAGGATTATAAAGGAGACAGTAACTGCTCAATGAAGGCATCAAAGTCCAACTGAACCTCGATCTCTTAAGAAGAAAGGTAGTGAAAACAAATAGTGATGGTACAACCCAAGGAAACACGTATGGCTACAGCTTCTAAGGTGTATCAAGTGGCAAAGACATGGTGAGCATATATTGATCAACCAGCATGCCACCCTCCATGCTCTCGTCCATCACACAAACTGTAGATTCTGTACAAAGAAAACTGATGAAAAGTGACTACATTGGCAGATTTAAGAAATGTTTCCTGAAAGGAGAGATACACAGAATGGTAAGAATCAATCAAATCCTTAATGTCATCTATATCTGAACAAAAACCTTGGCAGTTCCTCCTGTATCAAAATGGCTATTTTTATTTATGTGGAGGAGAAAGGGGCAAGGATCCCTTCTGTTTTCAACCATGTTTTTTCCTGTACTAGACAGAGGTCTACTAATTTCCATGCATTCTGCCCTGGACAAAGATTCCAGCAATTGAGAGCATGATCGAATAATTGTTTTGCATATCAGGGTTGCAGAAGAGAATGGACCCAAAGAAACATCCAAACCCAAAGCCAAAGGATGTGGAGCCATGCAGTCACTGGAATGAATGAGGAGGACAGAGATGGAAATAAATATAGATTCATCAACTCTATAAAACCATGAAGAGCAAAAGACTCTTCAGATGTTTTGCAAATTACTCTACTGGAGGCACAGAGAGATCTGTCTACACTCCCATTGTGGTACAAGAATGAAGTGCAGCAGCATATGTCTCAGAAGGAGTAGGGAACAATAACTTTCAAGCCTCTATCAACTTCCATGGATCCTGCCCTGGGTTAAGTAGGCAGGTCACTATCTGTGGACAATTGTTCTAGTGACTGAGGGCATGATCGAATAATTGTTTTGCATCTCGGAGTTGCAGAAGATGATGGACCCAAAGTAACACCCGAACTCAAAACCAAAGGAAGTGGGGCCAGGGAGTCATTGGAATGAGTGGGGAGGACAGAGATGGAAGTAAACATTGATTCATTAGCTCTATAAAACCATGGAGGGCAAAATACTCTTCAGGTGTTTTGCAAACAACTCTACTAGAGGCATGGAGAGATTTGTCTACACTCCCGCTGTGGAAGAAGAACAAAGTGCAGCAGCATACATCTGAGAATGAGTGGGGGCAATAACTTCCAAGCCTTTGGGTATGAGATATTGTTCATCGTCTTCAAATGTTGCAGCTCTTTCTCCTCCACCCACTTAGGGCAAGAAATAGAGTAAGACAGGTGTGAACCTCTACAGTTAACACAATGTGGTTCTGGTTCATACTTATAAGCATCATGGTCTTCACTACCACAATGAGCACATGTTAAAGAACCATGACATGATGGAAAAAGTAATGTAATAGTCATTAGCAGAATATTAGTAGGCATCATAATTCCATTCTTATGAGTGGAGATTTGGCATTCTGCAAAAAACGCCTTGGCTGGATAAACTAGCTAGGATCTCAAACTCAGAAATGTTCTTTAAATCCCTCTCAACTATAACTCTTCTTGTAGAATTTAAAGCTGCATGGGGAGTAGCCTTGATGGGTATATCCTCAACAGCCTTTGATTTCAAGAGGAATTTGGTATGTTGTGGTGAAAATGTTTCCACCAAAATGTCTCCAGAGCATAACTTCCTTACTGATTTGGGGGAGCCAGAAAGCCCTTCTAATCCCTTTAGAATAAAAAAAGAGAGATATCTACCCTAAGAATTTCTTGGATAAAGAATGCATAATTAGAAATTGAGGTACAGAATCTGACTGTGATACCGACTATAAAACAGAGTCGTCCATGCCTGGTCATTTTTCGATAACCTCTTTCTTTTTCAGATTTTCATTTTTATTTATTTTTTTCTTGAATGAGGGTATGCATAATAAAGGCAATAAACTTCTTTGCCCACAGACCCCACCAACCATAGAGCCCTAGACTGGTTCTGGGGGAGGTCACCTCAAAGCTGTCAGCCTACAGGAATCTAAGAACAAAGTGGTGTTAGGGTTGGACCCCTCACTCACCAAGATCCTCTCCTCCCCTTTATGGGTCACTACATATGGCAAACATGTAAAGAGGAAGTAAACTGAAAGTACAAAACCGTCTCTGAGAGGTCCCCTATCATATACAGGAATCCACCATGGAGAGAGGAGTGTTGAAAACTACACTCAAGTGGATAAACTAGTGGGTAGGCAAAACAGAAATTCCCTAACCTCAGAATCCAATCAACAGAAGCTGCTACTTCCAGCAGCAAATATGCATGTGTTGAGAAGAGTACAGTCCCAAACGACCAAGCAAGAGTCAGTTATCCAAACACTGGTGTAGAGCATGCACAAGTTAGGCAAAACCCTAACCACCCAACTAAACACATATGATGCTGAAGCAAACCTGAAAGACCAGGAACAAAACTGATACATAACCTTGTAATGAATAAACTAAAGGTAGTACCTGGTCTGACAAGGAAAATCAATATTTAAATGGCATCTGAGACATTAACTTGTTTATCCATAGTCTTGGAGAAAAAAACAACACAAAAACTAAGTGTAATAAAGAGTTTCATGAAAAAGGAGGAAGGTCCTGAAATTGGTTGAGCCAGGACAAAAGAAACCTTGAGTAAAATCCTGAAAGAGATTTGCCTAAAGGCTTGATAGCTCTCTCTGACAGAAGGGTCAGCACAACCTTGGATAGATACAAACAGGCAGGTTGATCCCAAGTTAATGGAAAGGAAACTGGTACAGGAGACAAAAGTGGAGGAGAAAGGAGAAATCCTTCTGACACAAACTGGCTTACCCAAGAATCAGCAGTAATAACCACCACAGAGGAAAAAAATTGGCCAAACATACTTTCACATGACCAGAAACCACATGACAGTCAATAAAACTGCTGATGACAATGAACCCTGACATCAAGGCACACCACAAAATATCAAACCCCTAGTGGTAGAAACTGGTAAAAGACAGGATATTACAGAACAAAAAACAATTGCTGAAGAGATCATGACATCAGAATAAAACACACAAGTAACCACAGCCTAAATGTTCAAATTTGAACTCACAGATTCCACATTTGATACCAAAGATTCTGGAAAACAAACCAATGAAAAAAAGGAGCCATCCAGATGTCATGATGATAAGGTGAAGATAGATGAACTTGTAAAAAGCAAGTGTCATTCTCAATAAGAACCCAACAACTAAAAATTTGGGGCCAAAGAGGGCAATAGTGCCAAGTAGTAGTAAGGTGGGAAAATATACATCCCACAAAAAACCCTCACAGTGGATCAATGGAGTGTCTCAGAAAAGAGGTTATGCTGAACAAATACTGTAGGAGAGTTGTCAGGGTATGATGAAGGTGGGTAAATGGACATGGAAGAAAGAGACATCCCCCCACACTAGGAAAAGTGTCTTCAACCACTGGAAGTCAAGAAAATGTTGATCAGCTTGCTGATAAGACCAAAGCATAATGATCAGAAATCCATGGAGGATGAAGCATCCTAACACCTATTCTCAACTGAGAAATGAAATGCTCAGCAAGAACCCTGATGTTAAGGGGCAGAGAGAAAACAGGGGACTCTAATGATGAGTGTCATTTAATAAAGGAAGGAACAGTATCATGAGAACATGGTGAAAATGAAATAATGGAATATACTTCAGAAAGAGTATCCAAAAAACAGGAGTAAGCCTAGTTTAATTTCTATGAGATGCATGGGAAGGTACGGCATAGTTAAGAGGAGGGAAAAGGCTGTCAAAATCCTCAACATCATGAAGAGGTTTGGACAATGTAAGAAAAGACCAAGCAGTTTTGGGAAAAAAAAGAATACCTCATATAATAATCAATTTTCCAATGAATGGCAGATAAAAAACCCTCAGTCAAAATGCCCAAACCTGAAACCAGTAATGACACTTAAAGTAGCAATAATAACATCAGTAGTTGTTAAACACAAACTTCCAAATTCTCTTAAACCATGAAGAAGTCTAAAATGAGAAAATCAGTAAACAAAGGTAAGTTATAACAGTAACAAACTGTAATGAATGAATGAGAGAAGTAAATCAGTATTTCACAACAACAACAAAAAAAAAAAGTGAAATGAACACATGATAATCGAAAAACATCTGCATTCAGTTACTGGCTAACAAGAAGTGACAGTTTGGTAGAATCAAATAAAAAGAGTCAGATACATAAAGAGAATATGTTGCACTCCTATTGGTGGAGGGTATTGGATGCTTTCCATGCAAGATGCATGTGAACCACATTGATTGTGAGGTACGTGGGAGTTCAAGGTTCATGCCATGCAAACAAATATTTGCACATACAGAACAGCACTGAATGAGAATAGCTATATATGTGAGGAGAGATAGTACACTATATCAGAAACTATTACAACATTGCGTTAAAAGTAGGATAATTTTGTGAAAATAAGTTACGTAGTTTGGCAGGCTAGTTCAATAATATTGTTCAATTCAGAATCCACATACTATGAAAGAAAGACAGCATGAAAGAGACATCAGCCTCAGCTCAAACTAATTTACAAGGTGAACAAATGAAACAGCACACAGCATGTTATTTATCTTACTAGTTATTTAAAGGACTAGGTTTAGCAAAAAACCTATTAATCTTACTTATTGTTTAAGAGGACCAGGTTTAACAATAAAGCTGTTAGTCTCACTTGTGATTTTAAAAGGATCAGGTTTAACTAAAACTATTCATCTTACTTGTTTAAGGGGATCAATTTTTAACAATAAAACTATTTCATCTTATTTGTTGTTTAAAGGAATCAATTTCAACAATAAAATTATTCATCTTATTTGTTGTTTAAAGGGATCAATTTTAACAATGAAATTATTCATCTCACTTATTTAAAAAGACCAAGTTAACAAATTAGGTCATTCATCTTATTTCTTATTTAAATGAACTAGGTTTTACATTGAAAAACCTTTTTACTGAGAGCCATACCATACCATACATAAATGCTGCCTTACCTAATTTATTTGGAGCATTTCATCAGAAGGAAATTTCCAAAACAAAGTTTAGGAGCACAGTAAGGAGAAGAATAAAACCTTAATCCAACTTGCTGAAGATGTGGGAAAACTTGCACAACTATGTTATAAACGTGTTCCATGTGAAATGATGAATTCCTTAGCATTCTGTCAATTCATAGGTGTTGTAGTGGATGGTGATACAAGAATTATGCTAAAACAAAGGAGGTGTACATATTTAAAGGAAATTGTCCAGCTGGAAATGGAATCTGAATCAATAAAAGTTATTGATAAACATTTAGAGCAGCATTCATTATATGAAAATTAACTCAAACTGACAGGAAAAAAGTGAACCATAGAGTAGATGATGTTTCAATTGCAACATAAATCAGCATATTATTGGAACTTAGACAAAAGCCTTTAAATAGACGTTTGTTTACTCAGGACAGAAGATGTAAAAAATGGTTGAGAAAAGATGAGGCAACTGCAATTTAAAATTACACATTGCTAGGAAATGCAGATAAGGTCTTTTAGAAATAGAAATTACTTCCAAAGGATGAAAAGAAAAGGAAATTGCTATAATGCAAAAAAAACTGAACATTACATCTGAGGCTATAATCAACCAATCATCAATAATAAACCAATGAGCTGATATCCTGAAGATGAGAACACTATCTGCCCCAAATTAGATATGACATGCATTACTCAAAGAAACCAATCTACAAACCAAAGAATTAATTAATTAGAAGCCTTGCAACATGTTGATTAATAGCTGTTTTATAGTTACAAATTTTCAGGTAATGAAAGGTTGGAAGTTGCCTAAAAAGAGGTAAAACAAGGTAACATGTTGATTCGAACAGCAAGTAGCTATGAAACTTCAGCAAAAGGAAAGTTGAAATTTTTCTTACCTGAAAATATAATTCAGATAGATAGATACTTTTCTGCTATTACTTTGCATATAACTGCACATGCTACCAGCCTAGAACTCCCAACCCTACACATTTACAAGTATTGCACTAGACTATGATATAATCAATGCTAGAGCCCTCCACCAACAGCAAGGTGAAGAGTGACACAGCCTCCATGCACAGTAACTTCTGTTAATACAAGCACATATTCGTAGTTTTATTCTTGACAAATAAAAATGCACCAGAAGTGAGGAAGAAGAGTAGGAAAGTGATACTGAGAGGTATGTAACACTTATGAAGTTAACATTTTCCATCTGAAATAGATTTAATTTCATAAACATTATTTACTTCTCTGCACTACTAAGAGCAATAATAACATATTAAACATGGTGGAAGTGCTAATACAAATCATTTACAAAGATGAGTTCCTTTCTGTAATAGCAACAAAGTAAAGCCTTGGAGTATGATTTTCAAGAGAACAGAGATTGCCTAGTGAAGCAGCACCTAGTGGGGGATTGTAGCCTTCTTAAGTAGGGAATAGTCTTTACTCAATCTGTTATTATCTATTATCTTCATTACAGAGAGAGAGAGAGAGAGAGCAGAGTATAGGAGATTGGGGAAATACAGTGCCAGTGTTTGGCCAAGGTAGATGGAACACAGAATGTGTAGTAAGGCTAAGACTTCAGGAAACTTCTTTGTGGTAAAATACAAGATGGCTACTGTGACAAGTGGAGTGAGGAGTGGCATTCACCTGTATCCTAAAGCAAATCCAAACTACATTTAGCTGGACATATGTATCAGGAACTGCATGGGAGATATTATAATGATGGTGTCCAGTACTTGTACTACACTTCCAAGTAACATCTCAGCCCTATATCTCAAATGAGGCATGGGTCAAACCACTCTCTAAATGGAAGGAAATGCATCATTTGCAATAGAAATTCTCCATGTCAAAATCCCCAACAGCATGAGAATAGCAGCACACCATGATAATAAAAAAAAAGAAAACCTGGAAGTGTTAAGTATAACTACCCAGCAACCAACCAAGATTAAAAAGAGATAAGCCTCATTTAAACAACCACTGAAAAAAATTTAGAAAAATGGGGAATAGAAGGAAGGAAATGCCAGTAAACATGATGCAGACACCAACTATGGAATATGCAATCTGTTTTGTGGACAGACACAGGAGGAGGAAAAATAAATGAAACAACAAATAAGGTAGGGTATATGTAAAGAGAGTCTGGAATATCTTGCAATGGATCTAACCAAACTCATATGAAAAGTTGGAATGATGACACTTCTGGATGAGAGGAGGAAGAATAAGGGAAGTGACAGAAGTAGAGGAAAAGAAGAAGAGAATAGAAGTTGCAACAGAGGAAACTATGGTTTAGCCAGCCAGTAAGGAGTTATCAGCAGGAACCAACATGGAGTGTCCAGAATGAGAAAAGAAAAGAATGAAGACAAGTAGGGGGATAAGAAAAAAGTTGGACTAGGCCTGACAAAACTTATACCCAGTTAAAGCTGAAGGAAAAGGAACAGTAAACCAGAAAAGAGGGAAATAGAATGTTGAGAAGAGTGATAAAAAGAGTAAAAAGTCCAGATGAAAGGACAGTGACTTCAACACCAGAGGAATGAGAGATCAATTGATAGTTAGTATCTTGGTGAGCCTCAAGAGGCGATCCATAACAAGACTCAGGAAACCCAGAGCTATCAGATGTAGTTGTATAGACTGGGCCCAAAAATGGAGGTCAATAGTGTGAAAACAGGGACAGTGAGATGAAGTGTCTTCCTGGTGATTGATAAAGAAGACAATTGCAAAGTTGACTGTACAATCAAAAGACATCCATGAACCAGCCTAAGAAAAATATCCCAAATCAAACATACCAGCAAAAGTTTTAAAATGGGAATGAAAGGGATGATATGTCATTGGTATCTATGACCTGCATTTGCATAAGAGTTGGGAAATCCCACCATCTCATTGAGGTGGCATCTATAAACAGTAGGTGGCCTGAACAAGAGGAATACCGACATGCTGCAAACTGTTCTAAGTCCTTCCCTTTCTGCTATAAAAAAATCTGATGTTTTACTAATGTGCATGTTAGTTGGAAAGTACAACTTGTGCATTTTCTAGCACATTAATTGGAAACTGCTACAAGAAAGGTTCCTCAATTTGCTAATGCATATCATTACTAAAGTCACTATTATTCATCATTATTTAAGTGCATTTCCATGACTACATTTCAGTAACTTTTTAATGCTACATGGATGAACTCAGATAATGGTGGTGATTTTTTTTCACTGTTTTGTATACTCAGCTAAAATTGTGAATGCATATTCAGTATTTATTACCTATATATAATACATATATATACTATTGCAAGGGTAATGGTGTCATGGTAGCAGTTGTAAATGTTGTTAACAATTAGGAACATATGCTAAATGTGTTGCTGTTGTTTACTTTGAATGTATTATTTGTGTCGCCTTATTCTACAAACACTGGTGCACAGCAGACTATTGAAGAGTGTACATACTTAGTAAGCATGTTACTGTGTTGTACTATATTATAGAAAATTATTCCATTCTGATGAAAATGCTTTGTTCCTGCTCGTATTTTGTTACGTTACACTGTGTCATTGATGAAAGTCAGTTACTAAACATGGGATGATACAACCTTTGAAAATAACTTTACATTTGTTTGTTGTAGTTGCATACAGGTACTTGGGTTTATTCTTTGCCATACATTTGTTATTCATTTTGAATAAGTTCTGTGTGGTGGTTAGGTGAAATAAAAGCTAACATAGCAGTAAACTGAAATCAACATTCAACTAAAATATATTCTCTATAAATGGACATGACAAACACATAAGAAATAAAATTTGTAAAAAGTTTTAATTTAAGAAAAGGGTAATATGAATTGTCAAAAAGCACAGAAATAAACTT
Organism: Tachypleus tridentatus; assembly: GCF_004210375.1. Classification (NCBI taxonomy): domain Eukaryota; kingdom Metazoa; phylum Arthropoda; class Merostomata; order Xiphosura; family Limulidae; genus Tachypleus; species Tachypleus tridentatus. Next base: position 98,562,488 of record NC_134836.1, read on the forward strand.
AATCAAAATGCAAAGATTATATTTGCAGTCTTTCACTCTTTTTACTTATCTCTAAATAACTAATATATACTTGATTCATATCAATTCCAGTACTTCTTATAAATGTTATTGGACTTGTGGTTGCTAACAAGTATATTGAACCTCCAGTGTAGTGCAAATAGGATTTTAGGTTGTATCTACATAAATACTGAATACAAGTCTAAAGAGATTGTAATTTCATTGCACAGGTCACTGGTTAGGTGACATTTGGAATACTATGTTTAGTCCTGGGCTCCTTACCTTAGAAAATACATTAGATTGTTAGAAAGGATTTATAGAAGGGTTACTAGAATGATACCGGGATGGAGGAGTTGTCCTACAAGGAGATGCTGAAATATTTCAAACTGTTTTCTCTTAAAAAGAGAAGAGTTAGGGTGATCTGACTGAGGTGTTTGAGATTGCAAAGGAAATTGGCAGTGTCGATGCCCCATCTTTTTTCACATTTAACAATGAGAACAGTAGTTCTAGGGAACACAAATATAACTTTTGGCAGGGTAGGAGTCATCTTCAGCTAAGACATTTATTTTTCTAACAGGGTGGTTGGCCTTTGGAATGGGCTGCCTTCGGATGTTTTAGAGGCAGAAAATTTGAAGCAATTTTAAGAAAAGGCTGGATAAGTACATGAATTATATGGGTTGGTTTTAAGATTTTTTTAATTTATTTAATTATTTTAATTTAGTTTAAAGGAAGGAAAAGCCAACATGGACCATATGGTTCAATGTTCCAAAACGTGGTATGTTATGTGACACTAAGTGGAAAGCTTCAAGACAGTCTAGGTTTCAACTACAACAGTACAAATCAAAAGAAGTAACTACCTCTTTATATATATCTCTAGTTAGGCTTCACAACAGTATGCATAGTTTTGCCTTTTTGTATCCTCATCAAAAAGTAACAGGCACATGTAAAGAAAAACTTTTCAGAAAAGGTGATAAATTTAAGGATGGCTAATATTAATTCCTTAAATATAATGCCAATAAGATAACAGGGACAGCATTAACATCATTCTACATGCAGATGCCATTCCTACCATTTTGTTCATATTATTTTTAAAGCACTGATAATATCCATTGCTAAATTTTCTTCCAATTTTGAAAAGGTTTTTTTTTTATACTTGTCTTCTTGGTTTTGTTTTCTTATGCAGTTTTAATATATAAAGGGAGGTTACATTTATAACCAAGATCTAAATACAACAAGGTTCCAACTGTATATGCAAAAATTGCTCATTTGGGTTGAGAAAATATTTTATGTAGAAGAGCAAACAACGTTTCGACCTTCTTCGGTCATCGTCAGAAGAAGGTCGAAACGTTGTTCGCTCTTCTACGTAAAATATTTTCTCAACCCAAATGAGCTGTTTTTGCATATGTATTTCTCTACAAGTGGGTTTTATCAACATCACTGATTATTATTTCATCAAGGTTCCAACTGTAATATATATTATCTATCATTGGCTGGCAATTCCTGTTTCACTCTGTACCTAAGCTTTTTAAAGAAACACCTAATTTTTTGTGAGCAACCAAACTTCTGGGGTACTTGCATCATTTAGACTAAAATAATTTTTTTTAATTATCACTAGTTATGAATATTTATAACAGCAGATATTCCATTTGAAACTACGTCACCTCAATGAAATTGGTTGACATCCTTTTTCTAGTTTTTTAGTTATGTAATAAAAAGAAAGTAGAAGAAAAACATGAAATTCAAACTTTTTGCTATGATATATTTACAGACGTTTCCAAAAATTGAGACTCGGTCACTACATGGGCATTGTTATAAAAGGAAACACTGTGTAGTGTTGTAAAGTTCTAATGACCTACTGAGCAGATATTTAAAACACCATTTTAATGAACAATATGAGCCATCCCTAAAAATGCAGTACGCTGCCTGCCTGATAGCCTCTGAATCTTTTATGCTATATTTTGAAGATGTCAGAACACAATTTTAACACTTACTTTACACTCTAATAGAGAGTTTTAAGATTTTATATTCCACAATAAACTGATTTTTAAAGAAGTAATTAAACTAAAAATCAAATTATAGAATTGAAGTAAAAATAGATAACTGTACATTTCACAAAAATGTAATTTATTAAAGATGATGGTTTTGCCAGTAGAGTACGTTTGTTTGAAGTTAAGCACAAATCTACACAATAGACTATATGCACTCTGCCTACCACAGCCAGTAAACATGTTATCAGGTACAGACAAAGCTATGAAATAAATGCATGTACAGTTATCTTTACTTTTTTGTTCAATTCTGTAATAAAGGAGTTTCATCATTCTGACAGTTCAAGTCAAATTGGTTTGGCATGGCTAGGTGGTTAAAGCACTTGACTTGTAATCTGAGGATTGCAGATTTTAATTCCTGTCACAAGAAACATGCTTGCCCTTTCAGCCTTGGGTGCATTATAATAAAGTTACAGTCAATCCCAATATTCGTTTGAAAAAGAGTAACCCAAGAGGTGGCAGTGGGTGGTGACTGACTACCTTCCCTCTAGTCAAACACTGCTAAATAATGGGCAACTAGCACAGATCGCTCTCGTGCAGCTTTGCATGAAATCAAATTGTTTATTTATAGCCATCATGAGATAATTACTTTTATTTCTACGTTTTCATTTATTAAACTTTTAAAAATGTATAATGGATTTCTTCTCCTCACAACATATAAGTCAAGTTGCTGACGCAAGACCAGAGATCTTTAGGTGTTACTAATACTATTTGTATTAGATCATAGTTGTACTCTTAGTTTTACTAATACTTAGTAATACGTAATTGCAGTTTTATTCTACTAACAACTAGATTTTACTAGCTTAATTTTAACTTAGTTTAACTTTTCAAGTTAACTTTAAGGGATAAGGCTGGTTATTTAAGTTTTCAAAAATAAAGATCATTCACAATAAATTTAACTCAAAAGGTACACTAATATTGATACCGTTACATACATGTACTTACTTGATGCGTTGGCTGAAGGTTATTTTAGTTTGTCATTGCATTAAGCTGAACTCAAAGTTCCTAAAGTATTAGAAACAATTTCTAATACTTCCAATTCAACACCATTATCGACACAATATTATCAAGTATTTCGAAAGTAATAAATATATCTTTATTGCCGTCCTATCCGACCATTTTGCCATCTAGTGAAATTGGATTTAACTACATAAAAAAATATCGGAAACTGAAAACAATTTAGCACATGATGATAAAAACATGTAGGTACAAAAAACCAATTAACAACTAAAGTAAAAACTTTATAGTCTGAGCACTTTAAAAAAGTAGGCCTTTTTCATCAGGGAAAACTTTTCGAATCAAGATAACATAAATAGTGAAAGAAGCATTCGTTAGGAAAATTGGAATTAAATTATAATATCATCAGACCTGTTTGTTTAGAATTAAGCACAAACCTACACAATGGACTATCTGTACTCTGCCCTCCACGGGTATCGAAACCCGGTTTTTAGTGTGGAAGTCCGCAGACATGCCAGTGTGTCACTGGGGAGCCGTCAGAACTGACCTTCAAAAAATATAAGGAGTACAGTGAGGTAAAAGTAACAATTTAACGACGTGGGTAATCAACATATTGTAATAATAAGTTGTTATACAACGAAAAATTAAAGTGAAATACATAATGTAGAGTAGAAGTTGTACTTTAGTGCTGAAACAAATCGTATGTAATAATCTATGGACCTATAACGCTAAAATCAGTGGCTCGATTCACCTAAGTGGATACAGCAAATAGCTCAATGTGACTTTGCTATAAGAACCGCAAACACACGTACGCATTCTAAACAATAAAGTGGCTTTGGGTATATCGTTGGTAAGCAAAAAGTTACAATTTAGATTGGGCCACTTAAAAATTATAGCGGGGAGCTGATTTCAGAGGATTACGAACTGGTAGACTTATTAAATTATATGTTCTTCCCAGTTTTACGAAGAAAGATATAAGCGTTATGCCTCAACTAGAGTATTTAATGTATGGGAAAATAATGGTGTAAAATATATCATTGTTTTGTTCCGAAATTGTAAGAGAAACCAAAAAGTTGATAAGTCCCATAGATTAGACAATCTTTATCATAGAGTTTTAAATAACTTTTATTTGTGAACCGCTAGGTCATTGAGCAGTAGAAAAGTATTAGTAAATTGGGGTTGGAAAATGTTTGTTTGTTTTGGGAATTAAGTACAAAGCTGCACAATGGGCTATCTGTGCTCTGCCTGCCACGAGTATTGAAATCCGGTTTCTATTAGTGTGAGTCCGCAAATATACCGTTGTGTCACTGGAGGAGCATCGGTAAATGCTAGTCCAATGTTTAAAGGAAGTGACAAAAGTTGTCCAGTAAATTATTGGATAATTAGTCTTACATCAGTAGTTAGAAAGGTTTGAAGAGTGTGATTGAAGATACATTGCAAAGTCGCCTAAAAAGTTTGATATAGTGTCAAAGAGATAACAGGGTTTCACTAAGGGAAAATTTTGTATAACAAATCTTCTGACATTCTTTGAGAATGTTGCTGTAAGAGTTGATGAAAGTATTATGGATTTGGTTTTCCTTGATTTTTAGAAATCAGTTGATAAGGTACCTTACAAAATATTTGTTACAAAAAAAGAAATCTGTGGGTGTGAGTGACATGTTATTAAATTGTATAGAAAAATGGCTGGAAAGTATAAAACAGAGAAGAGTAATAAATAAAGTTAGATCTAACTACATCACAGTTACGAGCGGTGTGCCTCAGGACTCTGTTTTAAGTCTTCTACGATTTGTGATTTGCGTTAATGTTACTGACTCTGGAATGTTTAAAAAATACTGAAGTTTGCTGATAGCATTAATATTTTTTGAATTGGTCAACTGCATTGAAGATCCTGCAGACTTACAGGAACTTTTAGATCATTTGATCAATGTTTAGCAAATGATGTTTAACTATCCAAAATTTAAGTTAATGCATGTAGGTTTTCACAATTCAAATTACACTTACAGCTTAAATGGGAATACATTATATAGTTAAGCCATTTAAACGGTGTAACGTAGTAGTGATTGTGCTAATTGTAGTTTGAATAGCATCAATAGAAATATTGAATACAAGACAAGTGTGATTATTGTCTCACTGTATAGATCTTTCGTAAGGCCTCGTTTAAAGTGTTATGACAGGTTTTGATTCCTTTCTTCAAGAACTATATTGAATTGTTAAATAAAGTTCAGAGAAGAGCTTTGATGATACTTGGGATGCTGGGATTGTCCTATAAGGAGAGACTAAAATCCCTGAACTTCTTTCCTCTGGAGAGGATTAAAATGTTTAAGATTACTAAGGATATCGATAATATGTATATCTATAAAATGTTTCTGTGTTTATTAGTGAAAACAATAGGATAAGGAGTCATAAATTCAAATTTTGATAGCGTAGGAGTCGTCTGCAGTTTAGATAGTACTATTTTTCAAACAGATTGGTTGACTTTTGGAATTCGTTGCCTTCAAGGATGGTGGAGGAAGAAGATTTTACTGTGTTTAAAGAAAAGATTAGATGAATACATGATTATTAAAGGGTGGTTATGTTTTGGGAATTGGAAGAAAAATCCTTAATAGGATAATAAACTCCTTTTTTGTCCCTTTAAATTTTGTGAATTTATGAATACCAGGTTATTAGTTTGGTACAGTTGCACTTTATAAATATATATATTTGCATTTATTTGTTGTTTCATACAAACATTACCGATTTGTTTTCATTGTATTTATACTTTTTTTATTAATCGAAACTTGAGGGTTTTGAAATAAATTTTTCTTATATAATAGTTAATAAAGTTTGCTGTCTTGTTTTTTTTTAACACAAAGCTACAAAATGAATTTTAGATCTGTGCTGTATCCACTGCGAGTATTGAAATCCGGTTTATAGCATAAAATTCTTTAGCCCGTATCTTTTCACCACTCTTAAAAGCCCTCTAGTGGCACAGCGGACACGCGTACACGACGTCTTTGGTAGACAAATTACAATAGGGGAACTCAAAACTAACCTTTTAACACTATAAAAACTCCTCATCTGGAGAAGACGGTGTTAGGAATATCATTTTAACAAAGGCCTCTAAGAACTTTCACTGACACTTTAATTAATATCACTAATCATTCCCTTCTGCCAGGATATTTCCCCAACTCCTGGAATGAAGCTATAATAACAGTCATTCCTAAAACAACAAGGAAACTCCAACCCTGACAATTTCAGACCTATAAGTTTACTCAGTTGCATCGAAAAATTAACGTAAAGAATAATCTCAATAATATTACTCCTATTTTGTGAAAACAATAATTTGATCCGTGAGATACAAAACTCCTCACGTGAAGGAAGACAGACCAGAGATCGCCTAACCAGACTCACAGAATCCGTATATAAGTAATTTAATAAGAACCGGACGGCAATTGCAGTCTTTCTAAGCGTCAAAAAAGTGTTTGACTCAGTTTGGCACAATGACATTAGGTATCGTCTATATTCCCTAAACGTCAACTATAAAATCACCAGATGGATTTCCAACCTTTTAACTAACCGCATCGCAGTAGTTAAAATAAACCATACTATTTCCAGAACATTCAATATCATTGCGGATGCTCCCCCCCGAATCTGTTCTATCACCTTTACTCTTTGTAATATATATGAACAACAAATCCTTCCCGAACCTGACATACACTTATTTTTCACAGTACGCTAAAGACGTAGCAGTTTGCAGTGTGTCACGCAATCAAATAATAGCAATCAATAGAATATAAGATGTCATCCTTAATTGGTGTAATGACTGGATTGTTTTTACGTTTGTTTATTAAAATATAAATGTGTTAAAAAAGAAAATTGTGTGTATCAATCTTATTGGCAAACAAACATAAATTTAATACATATTAACATTTAATTAACTGTTAAGCTCAAATTTAAATATCCGGTTATTTGAGACACTAATATGTAATTTATATAACCTAATAAATCTTAGATTTATTCGAAATAAATTATAATACGTAACAGAAGCTAGAAGCTTCATCTTAAAAATACGTTAGAAGCCAAGGTATCTTCTCTGCTTAACGATCTGCTATACACAAAACATCCCATTTGAAAACTCTTGAAGTCTATAATATTAAAAAAAAAGCAAAAAAAAGCCCGACAACTGTTACTTAAGAATTAATTGAATACATACATATAAGTGAATTATTTATTTCTTTCATACTTTTAATGAATAGCATAGAGACAAACAGTTGTTCACAAGCGGAGGTATTTCTTTTGCCGTCCTGCAGAAATGACAGATAGTCAAATTTTGTATTATCATTTTTATACAAAGTTATACAGTGGCTAATTGCACATATCCATCTTTAATTTTGAAGTGAGAGACAAGAAGTAAGACAGTTTGTTGACAGTGCCCACTTCTAACTTCTGGATCTCTTTTGTCTGGCATAATACTAGAATTTGATTGTCATTGTTATGGTGCACAACACAGCTTCCTAGTGTGAAGTGAATTTTACGGCAATAAAAACTAACCATGAACTCTCCGATTCAAGGTTAGGGAACGATAACTACTAGACCACGTCCGAGTCCTAAATGTGAATGGTAAATTATAACAACACCAATCATTCTTAGATTTATAGAATAGAGCTACATAAAGCTCATAAGTTACAAGTTAATAAAAAACTAGTACAGTGGAATCCCTCTAAAGCAGCCACCTTCAGAACTGAGACAAACTGGTCTGATTAGAGGAGTTCCATTGTACATAATTAGGGATTATGTAAACAAAAAAAGAGACTGTGACTGAATGACCACTTTCGAGGGGTGACCGAATCTAAGGTGTGGCCGCTTAGAGGGGTTCTACTGTAATTTAAAAAGGGAATAGAGATCGTCAAAATAGTACAGAAACATCTTAAATTATATATTTTGGTTAAAATATATAATTATATATTTTATTGAATTATAAATATTGGTTATATTTTAAAACCTAAAACTAAAAAAAATAGGCTTTAAAAGATAAACAAGCATTATTTTCTCAAGCTACAAATCTCTATTTTGACTCCATGTCTAAAGTACTTATCAGCTTTAGTAGTGTCAAAATAGCCACAATTTCCAGCTTTGTTTGTTTACTTTTTTTAGGCTTGAAAATATAAGTTTTTTTCTTTTGATTTAACTTGTTTCTGTACTTTTTTGACGATCCTTATTTCCTCTTTTAAATTAACAATTTTTAATTATCTAATTTCTTAATTTTATGTCAATCTATGGAGAATAAATTTTAAGCTTCATACGTGTATATTTATTTAGTTGAATGTTACATGCTTTTCAATAGTTTACTGCTGCATTAACTTTTTTCTTCACTCAACCATTATTCACTGAGCCAGGTGAGTTTGTTTGTTTTTGGAATTTCGCGCAAAGCTACTCGAGGGCTATTTGCACTAGCCGTCCCTAATTTAGCAGTGTGAGACTAGAGGAAAGACAGCTATTCATCACCACCCACTGACAACTCTTGGGCTACTCTTTTACCAACGAATAGTGGGGTTGACCGTAACTTTATAACGTCCATACGGCTGAAAGGGCGAGCATGTTTGGTGCGACGGGAATTCGAACTCGCGACCCTCGCCCATGCCTGGCCTGGTGAGTTTGTATCTGAAGTTTCGTGTGAAAACGCGTTTGACAAGCGTAGAGTGCAAAGGAGTGTACATGTGTGTGTGTTTTTATAGCAATACTACATCGGGCTATCTTCTGAGTCCACCGAGAGGAATCGAATCCCTGATTTTAGCGTTGTAAATCCGTAGACTTACAGCTGTACCAGCAGGGGAAGAGTGCAGAGAAAGCCGCTCAGAACAACATCGCATACATGACGTATTTATAACCACGTAAATAAACTTTCAATAAAAAATAATGAAGTCTTTGAATAGTTCATGGACATTTGTAGCATTTCATATAATACATATGTTGTGGTGCAAAATACCTAGCTAAGTTTGTTGTAGATTCGTGGCACACAAATATCAATAGTAATATAGCATACACTCACACAATTTTTGCGAAGCACCCAAAATAGTAGAATAGACCATCACTCTTTTATGGTAATCGTCTACTGTTAGAAAACTCTGTAAAACAATCACAGAAAATCACTTAGAGACAAAGTACAAAAGTGTACTCGAGAAATGGTGAATCGTCAATGTGTCAGTTTCTAATTAATGTGGCATACGTTGCACAAATTATTTTTCAATCAATGTGCATGAGTAAAACACTTATAATGGTGGAAAGTGAAGGACTTAAAACAATTCTTCAGGACGAAAACAAGGAGCCACTTGAAATAAATTTGAAGTTGCTATGTGACATACTCAAAACTACATTCGTCATTGCTGTCCAAGTTTCATTAAAATATTCGTAGTCATATTTTCTGTAGTTGCTTGAAAACTGTAATTAATAAAAATAAGGTTTGAGACACTTCTATAAATATGCACATTATTTACTCTAATAAATTGAAGAGAGTCTGACTAGTACAAATTATAACACTTCCGACCATTATAACGATGTTTAAATGGGTTTAAAGAGCTTGTGTTGGTAGCAATAAAGAACTTCGAATCTTTTAGAGGGTGAATATCTCGACATTGAAGAATTAATTTAGAAATAATCCTAAAATCTGCGCAGGAGTTTGTTTAGTAGGTGTGCATATATTTTGGCGCAATACACCTAGTCGTTTTTGCTGTGACTTCAGTGTCTGAATGACTTCAAAGAGAAATTTGGAAAGCAGTGAGGAATAAACTGATAAAATCTCTCTTTCTCTTTCAAGAATCAACATAAATACAGAGTACTTTGATCTGCATAGAAGATTTTTGTAGGTTTTAATAAAATATTGTCAACCAATATTTGCTGTAGGTTTGTAAAACAATAACAATAATAACAATAAGAAATAAAGAACAAATAGAAGAATTTTATTTAACAGTCAGAAAATCAACTTTTTTTTGCTAATATCAATATCTTAGCAGCCTTAGCTATTGAGATAGATCTTGAGTGTTATTTCGAGAACAAGCCATTTTTAAAGATGGTGTTTGCCCGCATGTTCTACTGTATTATAATTTTGTTGAAATTCTTCTGTGATCCCGATTGTGAAACCACTATCGTGGTTTAATATGTAAAAGCATATTCGTAATTACAGCTTCAACAGTGTCCATAAAGAAATTTGTCTGAGAATTTTGATCTGATAGACCCAATAATAAAAGTTATTAGTGAAGATAAGTCAGACAGACAAGATCCGTTCTAATACAACATTAAATGGATAGTTGTGTAGCTATTTTCTCTTGAGTGTCATCTCACCAGTGCTTGAACCAAAAATAATGCTGCTAACTATTCTTTGATGGATTGTTTAGGCAGAGTATTCATGACGAAACTTTGTACAATGGATGGCAATTGCCAGTTGCTGTCCATTCTACAAAGTTTCATTAATGCTGCTAAGGTTTGTGAAAAATCAGTTGGACGAAATTTGTTATTAATATGACGAAAATATAAGAAGAGCTATTTCTACAATAGCTTGTCAATTTCATCTTATTTCAATAAATATTTATCACATTTACTAATTATGTTTGTTTGTTTTGAATTTCATGCAAAGCTACTCGAGGGCTATCTGCGCTAGCCGTCCCTAATTTAGCAGTGTAAGACTAGAAGGAAGGCAGCTAGTCATCACCACCCACCGCCAACTCCTGGGCTACTCTTTTGCCAGTGAATAGTGGGATTGACCGTCACATTATAACGCCCTCACGGCTGAAAGGGCGAGCATGTTTGGTGCACCTGGATTCAAACCCTTTACTAATTATATTGAAATGATCAAGATAAGAGAAACATATTTAAGGTGATCAGAAAAAGTATTTGATTTGAAATGTTGTTACTAGAGGGCAGCACATTATTATTACTATTATAGTTTTATTTTTTCCTTATTATTTTAAAGCGGGTATAATGCAGTAGGAATGAATGATTGCACCTTATATTAAACAAAATACTCTGGGTCAGAATAGTAATGCAAGAAAGTCTGTAAACTTATGTACATTTCTAATGTTAACATTATATTAGTTCACTCAAAGAAGTTGGATAGGTAGCCTATCATTTGATAAAATATTTACAAAAAACATCTACACTAAAACCACTTAAAGTCACGTGGGTCTTGCGAAACTATATATAGATACATACTTACATTGACTAAAGAAGTATATATTCAATTCATAACTTTATAATATGTATGTGTGTATTTGCGGAAGACTCAGATATGAGATCGAAGACAGTCCTGAATATTCCAAACCCTTTCAAACAATACAAACAAAACCGAACTTGTTCTTGAAAAGTAAACATCGAATCACTGGTTTTGAAGACTTAACTCTGTCTCCACCCAGTCAAGCAAGAACTCGTTGTCGTGGCAACCACTCCATAACGGCTAGTGAAGCACAGAAAGTCTATTAAATCCACGAAAGTGACGTGATTAAAGTGTCAGGGTTGATGTAGAAACTCTGCTCGTGTATATACATCGTGCTTGTTCGAGCGCGTGAAGAATAGTCCCACAGTGACTACTGCTACAGTCGATACTGGTGAACTGATGAGGTCGTTTACATACGCATAACCACGCTAGAGAACCGGGAAATCCATTTCTCTCGCTAAATGGGCGAAGATATAATTTGAAATGTTACTCCGTATCTTATATAAACGCTATTTTACGAAGATGATTATCTTGTAATATTAATTTACTTACGTAACAAGCATCACACCAAACCAGATTCGAATAACCTGTCTAGAATTGCTTCGGGTTTCCAAGGGAGCAATAGGTTAATGAAACGTTTTCCGAAACGTTCCTATGAATTGGGTGTAATATTATATTGAATTGTCTAGTGAAGTTAATTGTTTTATACAATGTATTTATATTAGTAAATATTGTTTATATCATAAATTGTGTAACTTTATTTTTCGTTTTCACTGAGTACATGCAATTTATCTCGTATCAAATAAACATGCAAATAGTTAGTGAAGGTTTGTTTTTGAATTTCGTGGAAAACAACACGAAGCCTATCTGCGCTAGCCGTCCCTAATTTAGCAGTGTAAGAATAGAGGGAAGGCAGCTAGTCATCACCACCCACCGCCAACTCTTGGGCTACTCTTTTACCAACGAATAGTGGGATTGACTGTAATATTATAACACCCCTAAGACTGAAAGGGCGGGCATGTTTGGTGCGATGGGGATTCGAACCCGCGACCCTCAGATTACGAGTCGAACACTTTAACCCACCTTGCCATGCCGGGCGCAATTAGTGAATGAATAGATTAATTGTAAAGTTATATCATTTATTCTTCTATACAAATGTATTGTTGATGTGAATACTGAGATTTCAATTCATTTTCTTCATCCTTGTGTATATTTCAACAATATCCACGAAAGTTTTGTTATGCTTTTATTTTATTTTTAGTTCATTTTTTTTGAGAAATTGATTTAATGATTCAGAAGAAAAGTCTTGCTTATTGGCTTCATTATTAGGTCCTTCTTTATCTCTTAGAAAACAAGTAATATTATTTTACACATTTATCATTAGTGCATATGCAAATATGACAGCTCTATTAGAAGTCATTTCAGGATAAACCCTTGTCCTTTAAAGATCTTTGAAATCACGTGTTAATCCTATTAAACTTCAAATAGCACGAGAAGAAATGACCAGTTTTATGGTCTTTAGGCCCCTCAGTGGCTCAGCGGTATGTCTGCGGACTTACAACGCTAAAAACCGGGTTTCGATACCAGTGGTGGGCAGAGCACAGATAGCCCATTGTGTAGCTTTGTGCTTAATTAAAAACAAAACAACCTTTATGGTCTTTATTATTATTATCAGAAGTGCTTTTAGGTGTTTGCAAAAATGATTGATCAGCTGTTATATTTTTATTTACAAATAAATATCACACATTATAGTTATAATTTCTTCACAGTTAGTGGAGTGAAAGCCATCTTATGTACAACAGTATTACGTGAGATGGTTGAAGGAAAACAAAAACAAACTATTCTGCATTATTCACTTCAAACTTTCCTGTTGTTGTAAACAACAATTGATTTTCGAAAACTTTAAGTCAGCACTAAAAAGAAATCGCTACCATTTCATAAAATAAATTGTATCCGAATGTTAACGTTTACAAACTCTCGTGCTTACAGATGAACCACTGAGGAGTGTTCTTTTTTGTAAGAAATAAATGTTTGTTTATTTGTTTTTGAATTTCGCGCAAAGGTACACGAGGACTATCTACGATAGCCATCCCTAATTTATCAGTGTAAGACTGGAAGGAAGGCAGCTAGTCACCACCAACCATCGCCAGCCCTTGAGCTACTCTTTTACAAACGAATAGTGGGATTGACCGTCACATTATAACGCCCCCACGGCTGGGAGGGCGAGCATGTATGGTGCGATCACCCCACGGCTGAAAGGGTGAGCATGTTTGGTATGAAGGGGATTCGAACTAACAACTCTCGGATTACGAATCGAGTGCCTTAACCACCTAGCTATACCGGGCCGTGAAATTAATGACTTGTGTTTTAGCGTAAAGCAACACTATTAGTTATTTGTGCTCTGTTTACCGCGAGGAATCGGACTTCGGATTTTAGTATTTTAGGTCGGTAAACTTATTGCTGGACCACCTGGAACTGTAAAAAAAAGCAAAATATGGTTCAGTTAAAACTAGCAAAATTCCGAAGAACAAGGAATAAGAAATATGCATTCACATTTAAAATAACAAAAAACAACAAATTACCGCTGTTTTTTATTGATTAATATGTGGTAATAAAATTTATTTCACTAAACTTAGTTACGGTGATACACACTTAGGGTTAATGTTATGTATTATAATTTATTTCATACGAGTCTCCGATTTATTACGTTACGTATTAGCATTTGAACTAGCCGGAAATTTTAATTTTAATTTAGAAACTAAATAAATTTCGATATGTATCGAATTTATGATATATTCTAACAAAACTGATATATATAGCTTCATTTCTTGACATAGTTTTTTTTTTAAATTTACAGAAAACAATACAATTTATAATAACGGTGATCAAAGTAATTATTACAAGTACTGGTTTATATACAAGAGTTCTACAAATATACAAACTATACAGAATCTTCTATCTTGTCTAGAAGTGAATATTTTATCGACGGTTAAGGTCCACGATGAGCGAATTAATTCTCATTTGATATTGTTACACCTCGATTTAACTAGGTAGCTGTCTTTTCTTGGCTGGCCTCACACCACTTACAAGCTGACGTTTTACCGACAAAGATATTTAATGTCGTCGCATAAATACCTACGTCCGAAGTTAATTCACTGAAGTAAAACGGTTTGCAATTTTGGAAATCTATAAGGGTTCCTGGCCAAATATCTGTAATACCTTTCATGCTAACCGCTAGGCTACACCTGATTCACCAATGGAAGTAATTATTATATAAACCATCAAGTCTAAAACTACATTAAATCACATTTTAGAAAAATAAGAAACATGCCGTACTTGTAAAAAGAAAAATTATTTAGCATCTAAATCTTATTTTTTGGCTGCTGTAATGGACTCCAGTTTATTGACAGACTGTTCAAGAACATTTCTTGGTATGTATAATTATTGTGCGTGTAAAGGCTTAGAAGTGTAAATCAAACACACCAAATTTACACTATATACAGAAGTCAGTTTATAAATAAACCAGGAAAAAAAAAAGGTAAGGTGGTTCTAAATTTTTCTAAATAATAAGTTTGATGCGAGTGGCAATTAGAGCATCTTCGTACTGGGTAACCAAATGAATGGTAAGAAATGCAATATATTGTTATAAGAATATTTCAAAGTATCAACAACGCATAATACTGATTTTGTGACGTATCGATAACCTAAATGTAACTATGACGATTCTTTCAGATCCAATATCCATTTTATATTTCTTGTTTGGAGATCTCACAACGTAAACAAACGCTTGAGATGTATTGTTTGCTTATTTCAAAATTTCGCACAAAGCTGCACAAGAGTCAACAGCATACAGACGTCTCTAATTTTGAATTAATACACTATAGGGAAGGAATCTAGTCAACGAAATATACTAACCACCCATTGAATAGTGCAATTTGACGTCAGTGTTATAGGGAACCTATGAGTCCCAAGTTGCGACTTCAGTTTTTGTTGTTTTTTGCAACAGTGGGATGTGAACCATGAAACATTGCATTTATAGTCCACTTATGTTAAACTTAGACCACACTTGGCCTTATACGAAATTAAGTTGATATTTTTTCACCTGATATTAACTAGTTATGTTAAGTTTAAAAGTTACATTTTTCAACATTCTTTAAATATGAATGATTAGCACTTGTGTATTGTTTAAGATCTAATAAGTAATTAAAATTGACGTTTTATGTTCACACAGTTTACAAAACTTAATTGAAGCCGCCAACAGCTTTCACTTTAAAAACATGCAGAGTGTGTAAATATCAAACGTTTATTTTTATGATTTATTAGATTTCAAGCATTGACATTTGCTACTCATAATCAACTCTATCGATACGAAACATCTTAAAACTTTTCTAATGATAATAAAAGAAAGGATTTACCTATAAGTACAAAAGAGTAAATAAATAAACATTTATAGACATTCGGATGTGTACATTTCCGACAGCTGAGCTGCCTAAAAAGAAGAAACTCTAAACAGTGATCATGACAGATTTTTCTCTTGTCCTTCGAAGTAACTTTAGTTATCATTTCTAACAACGCCTATAATAAAATCCGAAGTCTGCAAACTGCACGTTTTTCGGTAAATAAGTAGAAATGTCACTTCGTTTCTTTCTTATGCCAAAATTGGAAAGACATGGAGACTATCCATTAAGCATGAGCGTTATTTTTGTTGACAACTCTTGTACTGTAGTATTCTCTATATAAAAACGATCAGAGGTTGGAGACCAATCCGTTACTGTCACGAGGCTAGTATAAAAACGAAGACGCGGGAAAGTGCTTCACGATCTTATAAGTAACGAATACGTCCAACCCTACCTGCTGTTATGTAGAAAGTAATTTAGAAAAAGATATTTAAACAGAGTTAACATGAACTTCATTTTCTGTGGTTTGATCGTAAGGTTGTCACGCAAGATTTTTCACCAAAGACGTTGCTTCAATTTCGGGCTCAATTATTTACAAATGTAGACAAATCTCGCTTATACACATAAATATGTTCTAATTTTTACGACATTTTATTTGTACAGTGTGTTATAACACACGTATATAAATTGTTTAAGCAGTTATAACACAATTTTCTGTGGTATATTCGTGAAGGTGTATATCGTAGTAGCTTTCACCAATGACTAAGAGTAAATTTAATTGGCTAGTTTCTAGAAGGTGCCCACTCTTTCACAAATAGTTCACGAGAAAAGTACTCCCAGGCCAACACAAAACAAATAAATACCGAGTTAAAATAGCTCGAAGTTACCGGGAATTCCATACACCTAAACATCTAAAATCGTCTTACAATAGTACTGTTAAAATAATATTCTCAACAATGAAACTCATGTTCAACACCAAAACATATCATGGCCAGGAGGTTAAGACATTCGACTCGTAAAAAATCCGAGGGTCGAGGGTTCGAATCTCCGTCCCAACAAACATGCTCACCCGTTCAGCCGTGGGGGCGCTATATAATGTGATGGTTAATCCCACTTTTCTTTAGTAAAAGAGTAGTCCAAGAGTTGGCGGTGGGTGGTGATGACTAGCTGCCTTCCATCTAGTCTTACACTGCAAAAATTAGGGACGGCTAGCACAGATAGCCCTCGTGTACCTTTGCGCGAAATTCAAAACAAAGCAAAACATATTTACCACGTGACTTTAATTTAATAAAATGTGATCTTGACTTTACTTTGAAACATAATAGTAATGGTTTTCTTGTTGAGTCAAGAAGATCCACTTGTTAACAGAACAACAACTGAGTGTTACAGTTTTCATAAAATAATTGAATAACATAAGCTTGCGGTAGTTTTTTGTCTTACGCAAATCCCTGTACGCTGAATCCAAAATGTTATTCATCTATCTCCATCGAATACAGATTTTTCACAGAATGTCATATGTACTTTTACATAAACGGATCCCTTTCATGAGATAGGGTTACATTTTGTTATGGTTAAAATGTTGACAACAACTGGCTATAGATTTCTCTAGACCAATCTAGGGGTGAGAATCTTATCGATCGTTTTAGGACCCACGAGAAACACACCACTAGTATATAAAAGGTTCACAGGACGCTTGATATATCATTTCTGAATAATATTTGTTTGTGTGTGCACTTTGACATTTTTCTCAATATTATTTATTCATCGCTATGGAAACAAGAGGTTGTATAAATGATCTAAACGTATTGTGTTATAATTATGATACGTTTGTTGTAAAGAAGCAAAGACAAAACATTACAGAATGCGTCAAAAAAGCGTATTTCGTTTATTTTGGAATATAGCTTTGGGACCAAGACAAATTATGGACACTGCTTAAAATTTACACCCTTTGAATTGAAGAGATGAGACAATGAACTAAAGGTGAGAAAAAGTTTTTGCCTTTTGGATGAAATTCCAATGATCTGGCGTGAGCCTAGAAACCACAGAAATGACTGTTATTTTTGCTCATGTAACATGCAAGGCTACAACACTCGAAATAAAAAGGAAATTTGTTATCCCAACCTTCAATCTGCTATAAGACCTGTTGTCAATGGACCTGTTATACCTGTACCTACTTCATCGAATACTCTTGATACAGTTTCTTTTTGTTTATTTTTAGAATTTCGCACAAAGCTACACGAGGGCTATCCGCGTTACTCATCCCTAATTTAACAGCGTAAGACTAGAGGGAAGGCAGATAGTTATTATCAGCCACCGCCAAATCTTAGGTTACACTTTTACCAATGAATACTGGGATTGACCATTATATTATAACACCCTCACAGCTGATAGGGCGAGCATATTTGGTGTGACGGGGATTCAAACTCGCTACCCTAAGATTGCAAGTCGAACGCCCTAACCACCAGGCCAGACCGGGCCGATACAGCTTCTTCTGATTCTGAATCTGATGTTAACAGAAATGATTACAGGGAGTGTTTTCAACTTGAAACGTCTGGTAGACTACAATAATTTACTCAAAGTGAACTTAATGATTTGGTGAGAGATTCTTTAAAGATTTTGAGGTCCAGACTTCTGGCTAAGAACTTATGTTTTTCAGGGACATCATTTAACTGGTACAGAAATCGTTAGAAAGAGTTTATACCATACTTTTTGCAAGAAGGTTCACTGGTTTATTGCAACATTAATGTGGAATTAATACCAATGCTAAGACCTGCAGTCTATGAACGAAGTGAGAGGCGATTGCTCATTGATTCCTGCAAAAGAAGCCTAAAAAATGTTATTTTTCACAATGATAAAACACATGCATGTGTTCCTATTGTTCATTCGATTCACTTGAAGGAAACGTATGAAGAACTCGAACATCTTCTTAATAAATTCAAATAAAAAATGGTTGGCTACTTTGAAGAGACTTGAAAGTCCTTTGCACGTTATTGGATCAGCAATCCGATTATACAAAGTTTCAATGTTTTTTGTGTAAATGGGACAGCAGGGCATGAAATCTGCACTGGATAAAGATGTAGTGGCCACATAGAGTCAGCCTGATACTAGAATAGAAAAGCATTGAACGTGAGAATTTTGTTGAGGCAAAGACAGTCATACTACCTCTACTTGACATAAAACTGGACTTACAAAACAGTTTGTAAAGGCCTTACACAAAGATGAAGACTGTTTCAAGTATATATATGGGGTCAATTCCCAGCTTTCTCAGAAGCAAAACTTAAATAAGGGATTTTTGCTGGGATTCGTTTTAGAAATTAACTTCGGATGAACAGTTCAAAAGACAATGAGAAACGTTTAAAAAAGCATGAATTGCCTATAAAATGTTATTGACAAATTTTGGAATTGACAAACACTCAAATTACGAAACTATTATCAAAAACGCTCCATATATTCAAACAATTTGGTTGTAATATGAGCTTGAAAGTTCATTTACATCACTCGCATACTTACTATTTTCCTGAAGATCTCGATTCCATCAACGAAGAACAAGAGGAAATATTTCGTCAAGACATCAGGGAAATGGGGAAGAGGTATTAGGAAGAGTGGAACATCACCATGATGACTGACAACTGTTGGTTATTGAAACAAAATGCTGCAAACGCAAAACATAAAAAAATACAACAACATAATTTTGAGACTATTTGTTTGTTTTGGAACCCACGACCCTCATATTTCAAATCGAACATCTTAACCAACCTGGCCATGCCGGACCCAATTTTAAGACTAAAAGACGTAGATTTTACACACAAAACAATAGCGATGAATATTCGTTTGACATCAGTGTTCTTCCTTTTTCTTCAGTTTGTTTGTGTTTTTGTTAACAAATATAACAATGAAAGATGTTTATTGCGGTTAACGAATTAATAATTTGATCTAATTAAGAGTTTTTCGTTCTAATTTATAAAAAATATCCTTACGTGATAGAAAAAAAAAAAAATAAATTATTTTCGAAATCTGCGTAGCTGATTTGTGGAAAGTCTATTATTGAAACTAAAACAACTTTTGTAAAGCTTATATTCGCAGGCCTGTCTAAGTTGTCTATGATCTTACACTGAATAAAAACAACATTTGATTTGTAATTTCAATTCTAACTTCGTATATTCTTTAAATTAAATACCATGCTCACATATCATAGCTAGGGAACCAGACTTATGTCAAATACATCAGGCTCGGCATGGCCAGGTAGTCTAAGGCGTTCAACTCGCAATCTGAGGGACGAGGGTTCGAATCCCTGTCACATCAAATATGCTTGCCCTTTCAGCCGTGGGGGCGTTATAATATGACAGTCAATCCCACTATTCGTTGGTAAAAGAGTAGCCCAAGAGTTAGCGGTAGGTGGTGATAACTATCTGCCTTTCCTCTAGTCTCATGATGCTAAATTAGGGACGGCTAGCGCAAATAACTCCTGAGTAGCTTTGCGCTAAAATCAAAACAAACAAACAAACATATCTCAAATACATCAGCACATCCGGCTCACACCACGTATCCAAAATTCAGAACTTTTACCGAGAACGGGGTGAAGGAGGACTGTGCAGTCTTCGAACGCTCTTGGAGGTTAATTTTTCTTCAAAAATATTAACCTCATTCCAGAATAACTGCCCAAAATGTGTGTTAAAGCTAGAAAGCTGGATACTTCTTTAGTCAATTTGAAATGTTTGTTTCAGTAATATGAATATTTGTAAATCTGTGTTTTGTACATGGTTGAATGGTCTATTGAGAAATAATATCGGCTATACTTCATTTGAAGCTCATATATTGGATTTAGTTGAATTTTTTGTGTTTTTTGTTTTCATATTTCAATATTAAGTGTAAAAACTGGCCCCAAACTGGATGAAAACACTAATTTTCATCTAACTTACAGCTTTACGTTTTACGAGTAGCAAACAAACAAATTATCTAAGTATCTCGGACTAAAATACTTAGAATTTCAATTCAAAACTTTCAGATCCTAATTCGTTAACTTATATTACGATTAAATTGAATATTCGTATGACGTATATAAAGTTGTTAATTGGAAATATTGTTTATAAATCTGCAGTTTCAGTTTGGGGAGTCTGTAAGGCGGCATATATTGTAAGAACATAATAAACAAAATTGAAATTCGTAAAATCATTCGTGTTTATAAATTCATATTTGATATTTAAATGTCATGTATATTGCCTTGTTTACGTATTCTCAAATACATAGCTTCGTTTCTCAGTCAAATTAAAAGCTAGCACTACCATCCTGAAAAACCCGTTAGGCAGTAGGATTTGTTATTTACTTCATAAAAAGGCTCGCCCTCCCAGCCGTGGGGGCGTTATAATGTGACGGTCAATCCCACTTTTCGTTGGTAAAAGAGTAGCCCAAGAGTTGGCGGTGGGTGGTGATGACTAGCTGCCTTCCCTCTAGTCTTACACTGCTAAATTAGGGACGGCTAGCACAGATAGCCCTCGAGTAGCTTTGTGCGAAATTCCAAAACAAACAAACAAACAAACAAACTTCACAAAGACCCTCTCGTGGGGATTAGTTTAAATGCTAACATCCAGGGTTTAATTTTTCGTGGTGAACAGAGCTTAAAGATAATAAATTATGATACTCGAGTTATTAATAGATTACTTTGTATTTATTAATATTTCACTTTATTCTTGCATGACAGTTTCTTGCCACAAAGAGTAATGTATTTTCTTGTTTCGCATATTTGTGTAGAAAAAATAAAAATCTAATTGAATCGCAAATAGATGAACATTTTCTTTATTTGAATCACTAATTTTCCAGTTAATTGTTTTATCCGTTGAAGCAAAATTTGCTATTATGAGAAGAAACTGCATTCCTGTTAAACACAAAGCTGCACAACAGGCTGTTCTGTCCTTTACCCATCATCGGTATCAAAACCTGATTTTTTGGCGTTATACGTTTCAAGACTTATCGCTGATCCACTGGAGGGTTCATTTTGACAATGCGCTACAAAAGAAATACGAAGTACATTTGTGAAGTAAGTTTTTTTTTGTAGTTAAGCACAATGAAACGCAATGGAATATATGTACTCTGTCAACCAAATGTATCAAAACCCGGATTCTAGCCTCGTAAGTCCGCAGACATACAGCTGTGCCACAGGGGAGGTAGGGGTTGTGAAGTTAGAGAAAAAATACACTTCATATTTTTTGTCACCACTGTGTCTCTCCGTGTTAACAAATTCATTTAAAATTAATTAAGAAGTTTACATATGGCTGTAAGAATTGAAATTTGCTTAGACTTAAGGCGGAAGACAACGATGCTCCTTTTTTTCAATGTTTTTAAAAGAGAACAAAATAAAAATGATAAGCGGAGGGCTGAGTATATTAAACATTGGATATAATTTGTTTCTAGAATACGAAATCACAGCAAAATACTTTATTTATCTGACAACCTATACCACCTCCAACAACAAGACTTACTCTTTTTGCACGTCTTAGTTCATTAGATGTTCGATCTTTGCGATGTCATTGGAGGCTGAGCTCACTCTCTGACGAATCAACATGAAGCACTTTTTTATTTAGGAAAAGAAAAAAACTTACTATTGACACATCTGGTACAGAGAGCCGAGGTCGTTCAGGGAGATTAAACAGCCATCTTGTAGGATAGCAAATCAATCAAGGGGGATTACCTACCTCTCTTTCCTATCTTTAGGGGGATTACCTACCTCTATTTCCTATCTTTTCCTTTTTTCTTATAGTTTTTGTTGATTTAACTAGTTTTAATAGAAAAGATCTGATCTGAAATAAGACCCGAAATGTTAAGATATGATAACTCGAGTTGGCGGTATTGTAGCTTAAATGGCCAATCAGTAATTTCTTTTATCGTATACTATTCTAACGCTATTAACTTGTGAGCTCACAATAAATAAGTCAGCTTATGTTTTATTTCATCATACGTGAATGAATGTGCTTAATGACTGTGGTATTCCTACGGGGTACAATAAACGTTATCTTAGAAACAGTACATTTACTTTAAGCATTAGATCACTGGAATATAACTATAGTTATTTTTGGTAAATATGTTAGAAATAATATAAGTAACATAACTCACATCTATTTTTAGTATAATAATGTTCACGAGATGGCATCACTAGCTATTTTTAGTTTGGTTTGGTTTGTTTTGAATTTCGCGTAAAGCTATACTAGGGCTATCTGGGCTATTCGTCCCTAATTGAGCAGTGTAAGACTAGATAGAAGGAAGGCAGCTAGTCACCACCACCCACCACAAACTCTTGGGCTATTCTTTTACCAAAGAAGAGAGGGATTGACCGTCACATTATAACGCCCCCACGACTGAAAGGGCGAGCATGTTTGGTGCGGCCGGGATTCGAACCCTCGACCCTAATATTACGAGTCGAACGCGGTGGGTGGTGATGACTAGCTGCCTTCTCTCTAGTTTTACACTGCTAAATTAGGGACGGCTAGCACAGATAGCCCTCGAGTAGCTTTGTGCGAAATTCAAAAACAAAACAAACAGAGATTTTAATAAATTATAATGCTCCCCCCCAGTAGCTCAGCGGTATGTCTGGGAACTTACAATGGTAAAAACCTGGTTTCGATACCCGTTGTGAGCAGAGCACAAACAGCCCATTGTGTAGCTTTGTGCTTAATTCAAAACAACAACAATAAATTATAATGTAATCATTTTTAATCGCGGGCTCAAATCCTCGTCACACCAAACATGCTCGCCCTTTGAGCAGTGAGGGTGTGATAATCTTACGGTAAAATTCACTATTCGTTGGTAAAAAGGGTCAACCAAGAGTTGGCGATGGGCGGTGATGACTAGCTGCTTTCCTTTTAGTCTTACACTGCTAAATTAGGGACGGCTAGCACAGATAACCTTCGTATAGCTTTGCGCAAAATTAAAGAACATACAAACTCTACGTTTTACTAGTCAATTATTAGTTATGCTAAATGTTTTTACATTATTTAGTTTCTATCTCTCTGTGCTTTTCTTTATCACTCATTAACGTCATTGTCTGTCTTTCCACTAAACCTTTCTTTCCAAATTCTATCAGCTGTATGTCTATCTATTCTTTATTGTCACTCATCGAACTTGAATGTTGACTTATTACCCTATTTTTATATATAGTTTATCTAATTTCTGCCGTGTTATCATACTATATTTCACAGTTCCTTTATTTTGTTACTTCCATATTACCCCTAAAATATCTTTAAACCTAACTAGTTTTTGATTATACGTTTTTATTTTTAATATCATTATTTCTGTTTATATTGGTATTGTTTGTCTGCCTATGTTACGTTATGTTTTTCGAGTTATTATTAGTGTTGTTATTAAACACTTGTTTTATTTCCTATTTTATTGGATTATTTTCTGATATTGGCATCTTGTATATGTTAAACACTTGTTTAATGTTTGCATTACAGTCATTTGCTTATCCTATTTTAAGCCTAACAAGCACGCAGATTCTTAGTTATTATACCTTCCTATCAGGCAACACTAATAAGATGAAGAATATACAATAATATATATTCAACAGGATATATAAGAATGCTATAGAACAACATCTATCAAATAATTTACTTGAGTACAATATACAAGTTCTATACTGAGTATCGATAGATTAAATAATAAAACAAAGCATCTGACTGAACATTAGTCACTGACACATCTTGTTCTTTGTCGATGATATTACAATGATTTAGTTTCTGTGGAGATAAAACAAAATTAATAAAATATATAATTTACACCAAACATCGAAACGGTTCACACTCTTCCAAAACGAATTGGTTATTTAAACATCAACAGCAAGTACACGACGGATGTTGACTTGTCGATGGTGAATTTGAAAATAAAGAGGACATGAAAGGTGGTTTATTTTTAGTTTATCATCAAAATAGAACATTTTAAATAAACACCACTACCAGTGTATTACTAGCAAAACAAGAAACTAACTTATAATACCACGCTAAGAGTTTCTTTTTACTCCGGCAGAGAACTCACAAAAATATAGGATGTTCGGAAAGTCACTGTGCAGTTTTGTAATCATATTGTATTCAGTCTATTTCAAGCCAGCAACTAATAGTGGTGTTTAGAAACAAAATAAGAAGGATCCAGGACTGTATTGATGCCAACGGGGTTCACTTTCAACATTGTTTATAATTGTCATTCATATTTTCCTCCTGTATTCTATATTGAAACGTGTCTATTAATAAATATAAGTGCACAATGACTTTCCGAACACTTTGTAGTTTAAATTCAGTCGGTTTGGTTCGAATACGCGCAAAGCTACACGAGGGCTATCTGCACTAGCCGGCCCTAATTTTGCAGTATGAGATTAGAGAGAAGGAAGATAAGCTAGTCATCACCACCCACCGCAAACTCTTGGGTTACCCTTTTACCAATTAGTAGTAGGATTAATCGTCACATTATAACGCCCCCACGGGTGAAAAGGCGAGCATGTTTGGTGTGATGGGGATTTGAACCCGTGACACTGCGATTATAAGTCGAATGCCTTAACCACTTGACCATGGCCAGCCAAATTTTTCCGCAAACATAAACTTCGTAAGTCGTTAGAAAATTAGTTGTTGTTTTTTTCAGTTGTACGTCACTCAAATCTTTTATAGTTGTATATATAAAATAACTAGATCTACTCCCCCAGTGTTTCCGAAAGTATACTGTTTCGAGAATAAATAAAACCAAAATTAAGAATAACAAGTGTTTTAATTTCCTGTTTTGGAATATCATATGTCATGGTGTGTTTGTAGCCTAAAAGTGCTTAATTCTTTTCGTGATTCGTTGCATGCGCATGTTTTACTGAAGTCAGGACAGTATATAGTGACTGACTGATAAAATACGCATTCGTGTACATTTGTGTGTATAATTAAAATAGGTGACGCCACCTTTCGGATAAATAACTTATTTTGATTCAGGTAAAGTGGCAAATGCAATTTTCTACCTATTATTTGGCCTGGCATGGCTAGGTGGTTAGAGCGTTCTACTTGCAATCTGAGGGTCGCAGGTTCGAATTCCCGTCACATCAAACTTGCTTGTTCTTTCAGCCGTGGAGGCGATATAATGTGATGGTCGTTTCCACTATTCGTTGGTAAAAGAGTAGCCCAAGAGTTAACGGTGGGTGGTGATGACTAGCTGCCTTCCCTCTTCTCTTACACTGCAAAATTAGGGACGGCTAGCGCAAATAGCCCTCGTGTAGCTTTGCAGGAAATTCAAAACAAACAAACAAAAAAAAACCCTACCTGTTATTTACCAAGAAATTTAAAAGTATGACGTAAAAAAAGTGTTTCCTGTGACGGTTTAAATATTTTATTCTCTTCGTAAATTAAAGTAACAATTCGAGAAAATTATCGTTTAATATTTTATAAAAATAAGCTCTATTGGACAAGAATGTTTCTTAGGTTAAAAAGATAAACTCAATAGAGCTCGGTTAAAGTTTATTCATATGACTAAAACATATTTTTAATAAATTAAGAATCACATTTTTCTTTTAAAATGTCATTTTAAACAAAAGCGACTTCAATTTTCCAATCAAGTCTAAATCTGGTCAAGAGTCATCGTGTATTTTATTAACTAAAGATGTATTTCCTGTTCTATTACGAACGAAACATTATTGAAAACCGAGTAAAGCCAGCATTGTTTTATGCAAAACCTATTCGCATTCGTTCTTTAAATTACCTGTCTTCCTATTCAATACTGTTTGACATTCATATCCTTTCTTGTTGATGCTCGAGGCTCTTTCTCAGTTTTCTGTGTCTGTTTCCTATTTACGGTTTATGTTCTTTTGTCACCAGCTTTCATGTCCTCTTTTTTTTCCAACTTTTTTTATTTATACTATTATTACTTTGTTTTGCTCTCCCTTACCTTACCTTTATTACAGTCTACTGCTTATAGTTTTTCCTCTTCTGGATTACTGTGCTCGGATCTCAGATGTTTATTGCCCTGTTTTATCCCTACACTTTTGTTCCATCCTATTACTTACAAAGACTGTTCTTTTTTTCTGATTTTAATTCCTGTATTTTTGCTCCTCATTATTTAACCCCAATATTTTGTTTTTGATTTTTTATTTTATTTTTGATAAGTCCTCTGATATCTTAGCCGTAAGCTCCGGGCATACGACGCTATAATGGGGGGCTCGATTCTCGTGAGACCTGGTATGGCCAGATGGTTTAGGCACTCGACTGGTGATCCGAGAGTCGAGGGTTCGAATCCCTGTCACGCCACACACGCTCGCCATTTCAGTCGTGAGGGTGTTATAATGTGTCGATCAATCCCACTATTCATTAGTAAAAGAGTAGCCCAAGAGTTGGCGGTGGGTGGTGACGACTTCCTCCTTTCCCTCTAGTCTTACACTACTAAATTAGGGACGGCTAGTACAGATAGCCCTCGTATAGCTTTGAGCGAAATTAAAACAAAAACCAATCGATCCTCGTAGCGAACACAAAACAGATAGCCCAGTGTATATCTTCGAAGCAAAACAAACCTGGTTTGTCTTGTTGTTCTAATATCTCTAACTTATTGTAGTATCTAAATATTTAAAACTTTTACTGTTATTCTTTATTCTATATATTTTTGCTGTTGTTTTCAGGTCCTGTTTCACTCATAAATTTATTAACCTCAATCTTATAAAATAGTATTATTCAAAACATGAGAAACAGTCTTACGTAAGCAACGTAGTCATGCATACTATATCGCTGGACTCACTTTATACAGATAGTAACTGAAATATCGCTGTTAAATATGTAAAAGAAATTGTAATAATATTATGAAATTAAGAGCACTGCAATAATTTGTTTTTTGTTTTGTTTTTGAATTTCGCGCAAAGCTATTTGAGGGCAATCTGCACCAAGCCGTCCCTAATTTAAAAGTGTAAGACTAGAGGGAAAAGTCATCACCACCCACCGCCAACTCTTGGGCTACTCTTTTATCATCAAATAGTGGGACTAACCGTAGCATCATAACGCCCCCACGGCTGAAAGAGCAAGCATGTTTGGTGCGACTGGCATTCGAACCCGCAACCTTCAGATGACGAGTCGAACGCCTTAACGCACCTGGCCATGCTTGACCACTGCGATAATAAAACATGTTTTCAGGAAAAATCGCAATACGGAGGGATTTGATATCCCAATACCATTCCCTCTCTCATTAATTTTTAAATGTTACTTTTTCTTTTAAATGCTTAAGCTATTTTGATATTTTATTCGACCGTTTTTTTCATATCTTTAGTTGCTTCTGCTGATAAGGCAGATTAAACACTGCCTGAAAGGAAATAATAAACTCTTCTGTAACACTCTCCTTGTTTAAATTATTTTGTTTGCTACATTGAATATTTTTGATAATTATCGTCTGAAATATATTATTTTTAAAAGGCTACGCTGAAATAGCTTTTATACAGTATAATCGTTTGGTCTTCATTCGGGCATATTCAGATTACGTCTAATAAACGTTTCACACGTTTAACTTCTTTATTCAATTTCAAGTTAATTTAGCGAAACAGTACTAAATAGATCCACATGATAAAAAGGTATTGATGACATACTTTAACTACCTAGGAAGTAAAAACAGGTTTTACTCAAATGACTGGGATATAAGTTCATGTGATTCGAAATAATGCATCAGATGGAGACAGAACGTTACTTTAAAAAAAAAAGAGTTTTATTCAGTTTTATCAAACACTAGTTTATGTATTTATTTTTGTATCTACTTCTCTAAAAAATATGTTTAAACACATTTGTAATAGAAAGAAGTTCCAAACTTCAAGCTGTACCATCTGGTTGGTTCTCTTGTATTATAAATCTAAATCTAAGCATGTGAGTTATTCTATATCAACAATAAATTGCGAACATTAAAGTTCTAACATGCAAAGGTAATTTAAGATTTTAAATGATAAAGATCCCGTGATGTATACATATTTCTTGAACAGGAAACTATTGTACCTTTGAATATTATACTTCATATACTTGTATATGTAAAACAGGTAGACCATACGATATTTCAAATAATCGTTTGAGATTTACCTAAGAAAAGATCTAGCTATTACTATCTAGCCATTACATAGATAATTTGCTAGACAACAAAACAGTAGGAGCATTGTTGTTAAGGGCCATTTATGTTTAATTGACTTTTCAAAAAGATTTATCAATATCATATGTCAGGAAGAGAAGTCAAACGGGAATGTGCTTGTCTCCTGAAAAAACAAAACAAAACTGGGTCAGCCAGCCATTTGTGACCGAGCGAGAAGACATGTTTTTAATGTGAAACACACACATAACCACGATGTATACAAACTGACCACTTTTCTCAGCAGTGATAATGATCCGACAATTTCAAAACATGCCATGTGAAGGACATCAGAGACACCATCACATGGTAGCCGATAACCACATCAAAACTTGTTCATCTGAGGAAGAAAAAGTCTTCGTTGATGATAGTAGTGCAAACTGTAAGCAGTAAATGACTGGAAACTTTTAATGTGATCTGAACTGAGTATCATCCTGTTCTGTCGTAATGGTATAAGAAAAAATATAGGGAGCCAAGATGAGACACTTGACCATGTCTCCGATGTTCGATAGTACAAATTATTGTGTAACGGTGTGGCGAACGTTCTCCTGTCAGGTTTGGGTCTTTCATTTCTTTAGAAGAACGAATAATATCCAGAGCAAATTTAAATGTTATTTCCACTAATATACACTCCACAAGTTTGAAATATCACCGTGATGATTAATATGAATTCCAATCAGAGCCAATTACTTACTGAAAGTGAGACTAAAAGTCAACTTTGGTGATGAGTATAGATATTTAAATATAATTTTCACAAGCCCCTACTTATAAATATTAAAATTTATTGTTTCATCAACCGAGTATACTTGCCGTTAACGATATTTTTTACCGTAATTTTCTGTCGTTGTGCAATATTCCAATGGATTCGTGGTGTCTAAAACTGGTTCGAAGGGCATGGCAAAGACTTAGGTCATCTTTTTTGGCCAGTACAAGAAATAAATATTTCGAATGAACTTAAAATTTGTGATTCATAAACAATCTGATCTAACAATATAGGTTGCAACGAATATAATTCACAGTACATTTGTATTGTTTATGTTGATACAATAATGTTCTGGTCAATACACATAAGGATTATTAAACGAGTATATTATTTAAAACCAAATACTGCACAACAATGTCGGTTTGGGTATTTTTCTCTACCATTTTAGTTGGATAATTATGACAACAAAATCCAAAAACATGTTTTGAGACATGTAGTGGTGACAATTACAACAATCCCGATGAAAGTACTTTAAACACATACGAGAAGATAAATAAGGAAGGGACGAAAAGAGCAGCCGCCTCACCTTAAGCTGGGAGGGGTGCCCTAAACGTCAATTACTGAGTGATATCGACAGATATAAGCAAATTAAGATATAGTATGGGAAGGGAGCACGCGAGGCCAATGTTTTTTGCAAACTCACAATCTTTTTGTGAAATGATGATCCTGAAGACAATGACAGGAATACAAAGGGAAGTGTTTTTTTTTTTTGAATAACGTCCCCACGGCTGAAAGGGAGAGCATATTTTGGTGCGACGGGGATTCGAAACCGCGACCCTTAGATTACGATTCGAGCGTCTTAACCCGCTTGGCCAGGCCATGTCTTAGATTCTGCAGTCACGTGAAATGTCCGAGAAATTTCAAAATTTTCAATACCCTTAGTCTTTGTCCAGTTAAAAACAAACAACAGGAACGAGTTTACGTTCATTAGTTGTATGAATGTTAACTGGAAAGGTAAGTGTGCAGACTTTTGCAAAATATGAAGGTAAAAGTGTAAAATTTGTTTTAAATTAGCTTTTAAAATAACTTGTACTTTGCCATTACTCAGCGTTGAAAGAACAAACTTCAAAGGTTAATCATTCCAAGTGTAATAGTGAACGCTGAACCGAAACCTTGCAACGTTGTAATCTTGTGACTACGGTCACCCGATCCTTACTTTAGCTCTCTTAAATTTTACGACATATACTAATCTACTTTAAAGTTAAAAATAAATAAGTAAATAATCTTGAACGAATATCATATCAGCGATGAATGAGAAGGAACATCAATGAATTCTAATAAAAAAACTGTCTTCCATTTATCGTTCATTTTGATACCCGGAGCTCATTTCGCAAGGCTCAGCGAAGAAATAGTGTCACTGATGGTTCCGGCTCTTTCTCATACGTTGTCACTTTCCAATCCATATAGTCTACTTGATAATGTGTGTAATAATAGCAATATAATGGTCTGCACCCATTTCATTTCCTATATAAATTGCTTCGTTTTGAAGGTGTATAATTTTGATTTTGATGCAGTTGTTGCTAAGCACAGAGGTACACACTGGATATGTGATATGCTCATCACGGTTATCGAAACCCGGTTTCTAGCGTTATAAACCCTCAGACTGATGTAGGAGGCTAACAACCAAAGAAATTAATTAATTATAGTATAATAGCTATGGCATGGCAAAACAGCTGGTATTAAATAATAACATTAGTCACTTCTTGGAGTCAATGTTTTATATAAATTGGCCGTCTGATAAACAGTAATGTGATCTGGTAAGCAAATTATTGATGATGGTCAGCCTAGTGTAGAACATTGGGAATATGTGGTATTACGTCACTATCGTTTATAATATTTTACTTCGAAATGGAATGGAGCCATTAAGAACAGCCAGAGAAAACTAGCACTGATGATCTATGATAAATAACCAGTGTTATCTTGTATTGTTCCTTTGAAAGTGCTGTCTTCTGGAGTTACTTGACAGAACGGGCCATGTTTCATAAGTTCCCCCATACATTGCGTTTCCGTATGAAAATAGGGCGAATCTGGTTCTGAACTTTCTCTAAATGAGTAACAAGTCTATTATCCAGCAATGCCATTTGAGGTTTGATTTGGGGGGCATTATTACGGAGTTCCTAGGCCTGGAAGATCTTCAACTTTTCTAAGTGAAAAGTTAACAATATATGATGTCCTGGGGTTATTTTGTACTGAAGCTTTACAACACACTCAAATCAACAATATATGATGTCCTGGGGTTATTTTGTACTGAAGCTTTACAACACACTCAAATCAACAATATATGATGTCCTGGGGTTATTTTGTACTGAAGCTTTACAACACACTCAAATCAACAATATATGATGTCCTGGGGTTATTTTGTACTGAAGCTTTACAACACACTCAAACGTTAGGTTTTTCTAAACTTCTTGGGTCAATATCTGTTTTTCTCCCTTTCACAGTTAGTGTTTCTGTTATTATCTGGCTATAGGTTATCTACAAAAGTAATACTGTTTTTGGTATACTTGATTATCTTTTCGGTACTCGAGAAATTTATTGCGTCTTTATATGAGCGGAACGAGTGTACAGGCTGGCCCTCTGAAATCCTTTTCTAACTTAAGATTGCTTCGGACCGCTAGTAGGAGGCAGTTTCACCAACTGCTGACAAAATTTTGAGACGCTTGAAACTAAAGTGAAACCGCCTGTTGTGACTGACTGGCTACCACTTGTCCAGCTGGCATTTAATATAAACAAAGTTTCCTGAACAGTTTTAAATACCTTGTGCATCACTTCAAATTAATTGTTGATACCAGACTGTATGAGCCCACCTTATATACATATAAATATATATATAGATGGAGAGATAGTGTAGGCTGAAGAACCAATTACTTTCATTTTAACTCACATGACTGATCGACTAAAAGGAATAATCATTGTTATTTCTTTCCAGTGATTTTTGTCTTGTTATGTATATAACATAAATTCCAATTATTCAAAATAAGTATGAAACTCATTCTAAGTACTGAATTTTACCGGTTTCGGATAATTCCATTCCTAATTATCTAAAACCAGTAAAAATAATTGACAAGTGGTAAACGAACTGAAAGACTGGGCACAATATATATATTGTAATATCTTAAGCGCCATGTCTATGAATAAATCTGAAGAATCAAGTAATCATATTCTTGATACTTGCTCTTTCAATCCTATGCAAATATAGGCTTAGTGTGGTGAAAAAAAGACAATAAAAACAACACATATAAATCCCGATTATTCTGTGACTGCTTTAAGCAGTGTAGCTTTTGTTCTAACACACTGACACCAATTATACTGGTTTACTTATATGCATAGAAAACTAATAGACTGTGTATGGTATTGAATAAAGATTTGTGGTTCATGCTTCTGAGGTGGTTCATAACCGTGAATGAACCATAACGACATTTAAATACCTTCCTTGATGATGAAACAGGTTTTAAATAGAGAGAGAGAGAAAAAAAGAACTGAACTATACTTTAAAAGAGAAATAACTACCGTGTAGAGACTTTAATGTTTGAAAATAATAACGTTGTCAATATTATTCATTATCTCTATTGGCTTGGAATCGAATACGAAGTCTACATTGTAAGCATAATTTGGTAAAGCTAGACAGTTAATAGCTTGGTGGTCAAGATATGGTAAACTGTGAACATAGTAGATTAAGAACATGGAAATTGTCATTTTGCAGTGATGATCAAAATCTTATTTAGTATTTTCGTAGAATGTCGTTGCTCAAAAATATCTGTGGAGACTTGATCATCATTGACCAATAAAGTGACTTCAAGCGCGTGAAACCAACCACGTGATCATCATTCCATCCACTCTCAAGATATTCTAATTGATTCTGAAAGCGATAACATTACATTCGATCCATTTGGATATAATTTAATTTGTATATCGCCACGTTCTACAATAGAAAAAAAATGAAAGTTTCCAGTAATAAGTTGAGAGTAACTTAATAATAACACTATGTAACACAAATTTTGTTCCTGGATAGTACATGTTATTTCTTAATTGCTTATGTTGTAAAAGTACTGAAAAGGGCCATTATTTCCTTCAAACTTTGCTTTTGTGATCTAGATAATGAAATTTAGAAATTAACCTATTTTTTATGTGAAAACGGGTAAATTTGCACATTTTCATTTACATAAGGCCTGAATAAAACAACATATGAATCAAGATTTACATGTATTTATACTAAAGTTCTACAAATATGTTTAGAAGTGAGTAGTTTTTCGAGATTTGCGACTGTAATGTAAGTCACTTTCACGTATCAGCCCCCAAATATAGTCTCCCATCATGTTTTTGATATATACTCTCAGGTTACAAAAGCAAAGTTTGAAGAGAAGAATAGGTCTTTTCCATTTACTTTAGGCATAAGAAATTGGGAAATAACACTTTCTCTCCAGGAACAGAAAAAAGTAAAAATGTTGTTACATAGTGTTATTTTCCATCCACTATGTTACGTCTTATCCCTCTGGTTATTTCCACATAAGAATCGTTATTTACATTACCACCTAGCTTTCACAGCCATGACTAAAAAGAGGTTATTGGTGTCATATCTCTTACAAGTACCACCAGTCATCACCCGAAAAGCCCCTGGAAATTACACATCAGTTGTAATTGTCTTGTGTATGTGTGTGTGTGTGGGATTTAGTCATTTAAAACTCAATTTAAATTAATGTTTTAGTTGGCCCAAGGAAATCTCATGACAGTATTGTTTAATATGCAAAAACTCTATTTGCTCATGTTATTACTGATAACTATAAATCTTATTTTTACACAATATATCATTTCTATCTAATATGTAATTTTATCTTTCTTTTTTGTAATGATGAATATAGAATGACATAGCACAGTGTTTGAGTTAAGATAACGTAGAAAGAAACAAAAAACTGGCATTGATTTCACTGAATCCTTATTTTGTCAAAATATCACAAAAATTGAAATTAAACAATGCATTGGAGAGAGGTACAAAGATTTTCCTTTTGGGATAAAAAATGAACAAAACTAATAGATGACTCAGCTGCGGCAAAATAATATTATATTTCATGGAATTTTAAAGAATCGTTTTATGTAATTTAATGTCCTCTGTGATAGGACAGCGGTATGTCTTCAGATTTACAATGCTAAAATCAGGAGATTCGATTCCCCATCTTCCCCCTCAGTTGACATAACACACAACCCACTATGGCTTTTCTATGAGAATACATATATTCATCAAAGTTTCCCCGCTAGTACAGCGATATGTCTACGGATTTATAAGGCTAAAATCGGCGATTCAATTCCCCTTGGTAGGCTGATCAGATAACCCAATATGGCTTTGCTTTAAGAAAACACAAACAAAAACACACACTGTTCATAAAAGTAATTTAATTAAAATATTCTAACTACACAATGTGTGTAATTTTTAGAGATATGAATAAAATATTAGTAATATTGTAGAGAGAAAAATTATAGAATAATTGATTATATATAATATATACTGTGTGACGTATTATTTAGATATGACATCTTTCATGTATTGGCCCAGCATGGCCAGGTAGTTAGACTCGTAGCCCGAAAGTCCCAGGTTCGAATACGCGTCACACCAAACATGCTCGCCCTTTCAGCTGTGGGGGCGTTATGATGTGACGGTCAATCCCACTATTCGTTGGTAAAAGAGTAGCCCAAGAGTTAGCGGTGGTGGTGATGACGAGCTGTTTGCCCTCTAGTCTTACAATGCTAAATTATGGACGGCTAGCGCAGATAGCCCTCGTATTAGTTACTTATATGCTAACTAAAAGCTCTTTTGTTGATCAAATTTCAAAATTAGCTCAGTGGCTCAGAGGTAACTTTTAAGGCTTATAACACTACAGACCAAGTTTCAATATCTGTAGTGGACACAGCAAAGAAAAAAACACTATTACTTAGCTTCGCGCTTAAGAGCAAACAAACAAAATAACAAGAAATAATTGTAAGTTCCCAAGTTATATACTACTTTTGGTGAAATATATATGCCAAATTATAATAGTTCTTCATGGATTGTCTTTAGAGAAGGATGACACCTACGACAGTCCTACGATACAAACAGTGAGTCCCGCATTAAGTTCGAAAGAGGGATTGGTAATTAAGAACAGTCTGGATCACGTTCGATAATTGCTGAACTTTAGGAAACGCAATTCTTCATTCTCATATTTTTCATACAGTCCCTGCGGAATATTACGCTTAAGACGTTGGTGAGAAGTGGTGCTGTCTGTGAATGTTTAAGCACTCAGGCTTAAGAATGGGTTTTTATACATCTTGGATGTAAAATAAATATTTTATAGCTGGTTTCTAATGCGCTAAAGTACCTGTAGATCTCGTAGTGGGCGTGACTACATCCAGTAATTGTACAACTTTATATCTGGCAACGGCCTTCTTTTGGTGGGTCCTACATTAGGAGTATAGTAGCTAGTATGCTATCTTCTGGGACTCATCAGGTACCTGAATCGACAGTGTGAACGCATGAGCCGCTTACGACATTATGGATTTAACACACCGCTTAGCGTGTAAAATGAACGTCATCAGTGAAACTGGTAGGTTACCAAAACGGAAGATGTTTTTCCTCATCTATTTGAAGATGACAACAATACAGTAGTTTCAACAGTCCTTGCTTGAATGTTTATAGGTAAAAAAAATATGTATTTGTTACTAGTGCACTACTAGTGCTAATATTAGGTTGCGGTAACATTTATTATGGTGTTAATTAAGAATTTAACTTTTTCATATTTTATCATATTTATGACTTAGATCTCTTTATCTTAGAAACATAATCATATAAATAGTTTACTTCCTTAAAGAAGAAGAAACAGTCAGGTTATTATCAGTGTTCAAACAGCGCAATTTCTTGTCCATCGTTAACATTCGGCCATCTTGAAAACCCCAGTGCTGATTGTAAATGAAATGCATTCGGTGATTACACTGATCAGATCAGGTGCTTGAAAAGCTACCATCAGTGGCACAGCGGTATGTCTTTGAACTCAATCTGCTAGACCCAGTTTCGATACCCATAGTGGGCAGAGCGCAGATACCCCATTGAGTAGTTTTGTGTTTAATTCTACACAAACAAACCTGACAAACCTATAGTATCAAGTACAATTTACTCCTCTTCACCGCTAGTTGTACAAACTCATTATGTTGATGCAACTTTTAGAGTTTGACTCCAGTACTGATGTAAACACTGTAAGTATTCTCAAGACGGCTGGTATGGGTACTAAAACTTTAATTAAAATAAAGTATAGAACAACGTTTCGACCTTGTCGGGTCATTTTCAGGTTAACACTGTTTAATAATAATAAATCTGAGAGCACGTGTAGATTAGCTTCATTTTCTTAGCAAACCTACACTTCAAAAGACATCACGTTAGTCACAGTCCATAGTAGTCGTTGACATAGAACCAAACTGTAAGAACTGTCGACGCTGTAAATATAGATATTTAGAATGTTATACAAACCATGTAATAAAACCTGTGGTAGCCGTAAAGAGGAAATGGGCCAACTGTTACCTTCGTAGAGCCAGATTTTAACACTTGTCGATGTCGAAGAACCAGTCAGCAAAAACCTGTTGGCGCCATAAAACAAAAGAAATGAAAATGTTGTCGTCATCAAATCAGGCAAAAAATAACCGTCGCAGCTGTAAAACGAGAGAGTAAAATCTGACGTCACCGTAGAACTATACCGTAAGGGCTGTCTTTGTTGTAGGAACAGACAATAAAAACTGTCGATGATATAAAGTCAAACTAAAAACTATTTTCGTGGTCGAGCAGGCAGTGAAAACTATCACTGCTGTGGACCAAACAGTGAGAAATGTTGTAGATGTAATACCAAATGGTAAAAACCTTTCATCATTGTACGATTAGACGATGCAGAACCGTCTGCGTCATACAACTAGACATTGAGAAGTATTTGAAAGTATATAGCCTCATATGTAACAATATATTATAAATTAATACACCACATACACTACACATTCAAAGTAAGAACTGAACAAAATGTTTCTTACTTTTTATTTAGAATATTGTTTAAATATATTACCATAAATTTTCTAAAGTGTCGTCGTACGTTTTGTTTCTGCCTATGTGCGTGATTCTTTTCGTGACACATATATCTAACCATTTTGCCTGTGCGCAGCCAAGATTGACCTTTAATGAATGACCTTCGAAGCTTGAATACAAATAACCATTCTGACAAAATTTTACGATATCAAAATTCAAATAGCAAGTTAGTTCTTCCCCAGCCCCCCGCTGTACGTCTACGGATTTACAACACTAAAATCAGAAGCTTGTATCATCTCGGTTGGCTCAGCGGATAGCCCGATGTGGCTTTGCTATAAGGAAACACACAGTTCTTCCCCAGAATCAAAATGCTAAGCTATATTAAACCTGATTTCATATGCTGAGTATCAATATTGTTGAACTGGTTCTAGAGACTAAAAAAAATCACGTTATAACAAATACAAAACAGATTATTTATTACAATAACAGGATAGAAGAATATTAACAAATCTACGATTCGTTGCCACAAGGAAAAAAAAGTACTTAATAAGGTAATATGAATAAATTCAACAGTTCTTGAAGATGTTGATATTGTTATAATAAGTATCCTGCTCTGTGCTTGGTACAACAGTTCTTGAAGATGTTGATATTGTTATAATAAGTATCCTGCTCTGTTCTTGGTACAATAGTTCTTGAAGATGTTGATATTGTTATAATAAGTATCCTGCTCTGTGCTTGGTACAACAGTTCTTGAAGATGTTGATATTGTTATAATAAGTGTACTGCTCTGTGCTTGGTACAACAGTTCTTGAAGATGTTGATATTGTTATAATAAGTATCCTGTTCTGTGCTTGCTACAACAGTTCTTGAAGATGTTGATATTGTTATAATAAGTATCCTGCTCTGTGCTTGGTACAACAGTTCTTGAAGATGTTGATATTGTTATAATAAGTGTACTGCTCTGTGCTTGGTACAACAGTTCTTGAAGATGTTGATATTGTTATAATAAGTATCCTGCTCTGTTCTTGGTACAATAGTTCTTGAAGATGTTGATATTGTTATAATAAGTGTACTGCTCTGTGCTTGGTACAACAGTTCTTGAAGATGTTGATATTGTTATAATATGTATTCTGTTCTGTGCTTGCTACAACAGTTCTTGAAGATGTTGATGTTGTTATAATAAGTATCCTGCTCTGTGCTTGGTACAACAGTTCTTGAAGATGTTGATATTGTTATAATAAGTGTACTGCTCTGTGCTTGGTACAACAGTTCTTGAAGATGTTGATATTGTTATAATAAGTATCCTGCTCTGTTCTTGGTACAATAGTTCTTGAAGATGTTGATATTGTTATAATAAGTGTACTGCTCTGTGCTTGGTACAACAGTTCTTGAAGATGTTGATATTGTTATAATATGTATTCTGTTCTGTGCTTGCTACAACAGTTCTTGAAGATGTTGATGTTGTTATAATAAGTATCCTGCTCTGTGCTTGGTACAACAGTTCTTGAAGATGTTGATATTGTTATAATAAGTGTACTGCTCTGTGCTTGGTACAACAGTTCTTGAAGATGTTGATATTGTTATAATAAGTGTACTGCTCTGTGCTTGGTACAACAGTTCTTGAAGATGTTGATATTGTTATAATAAGTATCCTGCTCTGTGCTTGGTACAACAGTTCTTGAAGATGTTGATGTTGTTATAATAAGTATCCTGCTCTGTTCTTGGTACAACAGTTCTTGAAGATGTTGATATTGTTATAATAAGTGTACTGCTCTGTGCTTGGTACAACAGTTCAGTTCTTGAAGATGTTGATATTGTTATCTGTGCTTGGTACAATAGTTCTTGAAGATGTTGATATTGTTATAATAAGTGTACTGCTCTGTGCTTGGTACAACAGTTCTTGAAGATGTTGATATTGTTATAATATGTATTCTGTTCTGTGCTTGCTACAACAGTTCTTGAAGATGTTGATGTTGTTATAATAAGTATCCTGTTCTGTGCTTGGTACAACAGTTCTTGAAGATGTTGATGTTGTTATAATAAGTGTACTGCTCTGTGCTTGGTACAACAGTTCTTGAAGATATTGACATTTTTATAATAAGTATTCTGCTCTGTGGTTGCTACAACAGTTCTTATTAGCATTTAAATTATAATTTAGTCCTAGGTCTGATTCTCATATTTGAGTATGTGTTACAAAAATATGTTTTAATAAAATTAAATATCCTGGAATTGGGGACAAAGCATTACGTTTGAAACAGATCTCAACTCACTATTTACTATTTATTGAAAAAACGAACGTAAAGACGTATAGTGAATGCGTAATGCTCAGGTTTTATTTGTGGAGACTGGTATTAAACGCTTACATCTGTGATTAATTTACAGAAATGTATGATACAGTTGATAGACATTAAACGGCCC
Source organism: Tachypleus tridentatus (assembly GCF_004210375.1). NCBI lineage: Eukaryota > Metazoa > Arthropoda > Merostomata > Xiphosura > Limulidae > Tachypleus > Tachypleus tridentatus. Next base: position 98,602,371 of record NC_134836.1, read on the forward strand.
TTCGCTAGTACCGCGGTAAGTCTACGGATTTCCAACGCTAACATCAGGGATTCAAATGCCCTCCCGGGCTCAGCAGATAACCCGATGTGGCTGTGCTATAAGAAAACACACATATTATATGGAAAAGTGGCTGAAATTTCACTTAACTAATGTAACCTAGAAACATAAATCCGTTTTATTTTTGTGGTCGGCATGCTTTCTAACATTAATGTTTTTGTTTCTTATTTCTTTATGTATGTTGTGTTTTTTTCCTATAAGAAATATTTGATAGACAGAAACTCCAACTTCTATTAATCAGTTCTCATTACTGGGAACATATGATATATGACAATTACTGTGAGTGAAAACGTACGTTTGGAAGAAAAAGGAAGTGTTGAAAAAAGAGGGTGCTATTATTCACATTCGTTTATCATGTCACAAAATCTGGCGAAGAACGATCGTAAATTTTGCAAAACAGGGGCTGTCAACTTCATTAATACTTCTTGGGAGACAGCAGACTTACTAAATCAACACTCAGGAACAGATGGAGTGTAAGTAATTCTCCTTATCGAATAATTTGTTCGTTTATGGCATAGTTCTTGGTTCGTCTGCCATTACTAACTACTTGAAGTAGTAATTTAATAAAGACTTCGAATTACAAAAAACAAAACAAACTGGTTTTTTGTTATAAATAGGGCATACTTTTCCCAATCTGCACTGTAACAGGGCATTTTGTAGCACCGCTAGAGTAAGTAATATCGTGGCTGCTGTTGTATATTACTGAAACTTTTGACCTGTCACGAAATATTCCGTTCGTAGATAGATTACACTTAATATTCCTTCCTGTTTTCATGTCCTTACATTTTCTTCTGGGTGTCTGCTAAGCAACTGCTATAAAACTAGTTTCTTACAGATTTTACACTTTTGTACATATGCATACCCGTATATCATATGGTCGAGTATTATAAGCAAGCAACCATCAGTTAGTTATCTCACAAACAAAGAAGTAAAATCTTAGTTTTTTTCAATTAAAACCTAAAATATCTCGATCAATCTTTATGTATATTTGATAGATGGCAGCACTTGAAATAATTATTTTGAGGGAGATAATTTTGATCGCGTGATTGGATATCTTCGTTTGTGATACCGTAAGATACAACAGCCAAAACATATATATATGCATTCACAATAAGAATGGTATAAACATTTTAATTTTCACATAATTGAGGTGAATACGAAGTAACATTTTCAAGTCAAAATACCTTGATCAACGATACTATAAAAGGCATAAAAATGTCGTAAAAAATAAATATCTTTCTAAAAACTTGCATATTATAAAAACAACAAGATAATGAACATAGAAGAACGAAGGATATCAGCACAAAAAAAATTACCTGACCTTAAAATAATTAATAAGTATAAATATAAACTGATATCAAGTTTTGGTATTCCAAGTGTAGGTATTCCAACGTGTAATCATAAATAAAATTGAAACATGTAAAATGGTGTAAGGTTAAAAAATCAAACGTTAACATAAGGTTCGATGTCTTATAACCTTATCACATTTTAGCTGTCATTGTTTTATTAATGCCAAATAGGTAAAATGACAAATGTAATGAATTAGCAAAATTGGAACTAACCAATGTTACATTTAATGTTACACTTAATGCTACATTTCTTGTTCAGTTTCACCGATTAATTAATTAATTTATTTATTTTCAACAACCTATATATTTAAATTCCCTCTTGAAATGTTAAGTTGGCATTTCTTTGAACTATTATATAAGTAGTCAAGATATGTTATGATGACATGCAAATTATACCTAAAAACTTTATGTATATTAAAAAAAACTCACGTGGTTGCTGAAATTGAAGACTTATAAAAATGTAAATAGTTACAGCCAAGTTTCTGAAACACGTGAGTTTCAAACAATTTGAAATTTGACAACATTGCTTGAACCAAATGGTTCCCACGAGTCTGCAGTAATGGACGAAGGCTGTACGTTGTTTTTTTCCAATCGTTTCTATAACAACTTGGAATCTCATCTGCCAAAAAAGAGAGTGGCCGTCTCTTCTGATACGGCTTGTGATAAAGAGTCACTTTCCATTAATCACCAGCTGTAAACTCGTATAAAATAGGTAGAAAGCCGTTGTATAGCCAACAGTGGGATCGTGAGACATGTTTTGTGGAAACGCTAGAGTGTGTTGAGATTGTTGATTTTATTAACATTATTATAGTTAAGTAATCCTTCATTCAACACATTTGCAGTGAATTGTCTTTAACGAAATAACTTAATAGTAATGTTAGTAATATTTAGTTTCTGCTGGATCTCTGATATTTGGAACCTATTCTGGATTTTTCCTTTTTTAAATTTTGATATCATAATTAATTTTTAAAAAAAATCCTGAGTCATATTTCAAATTGATAATTGAGAGACATATTCAAATACATTACTTTTCCCAGCCCCATTCCACAAAGTAGATTCAACAACGTTTAAATTATTGTCCTCTAAAGGAAATCTTAAAAGAACTTAATTCCATCCTAAAAGAAGCATTGTTTGTGATTTTCGCGCAAAGCTACACGATGATTATCTGCGCTAGCCGTCCCTAATTTAGCAGTGTAAGACTAGAGGGAAGGCAGCTAGTCATCACCACCAACCACTAACTCTTGGGCTACTCTTTTGCCAAAGAATAGTGGGAATGACCGTCATATTATAACGCCTCTATGGCTGAAAGGGCGAGCATGTTTGGTGGGACTGGGATGCGAACCCGCAACTCTCGGATTACGAATCAAATGCCTTAACCAATCTGGCCATGCCGGGCTATACGTTCTAGTAAAGTTAAATTGTGATAGATGAAACGATAAATCACACATAAAATAGTTTGTTGTTCTAATAAATCGTCCATGACGCCCATGGAACCTGTCTTATTATGCAAGTTACGTACGTATATGTTTAATATAGCATCCATTTCTCAGTTTGATACCATTAAATTTATTTGTATTACTTCTTAGTGATCGTATTTGTTACAAAATATGCATATTTAGGTTAACACTGTGGTTTAAATAAAAAAATCATAATAGCATAATCTGAGTGTATTATTCTCATATTATCAGATTATGTAAGTATTTTAAACTTGAAACTTTAAACTCACACGGTTAAACCACCAGAAAGAGACCCTCCGCCCCTAGAGCCACTCATAATTTGAGCTGAATACCAAAGGAAATGACGTCAGTTTTTACACTTGGGATTGGAACTAAATGACACAAATGATTGATACTTTTATAATAAACCACAGTCACAAAGTTTTAATATGGCTGACGGCATTGCGGTACTAACCTGATAGTTTCTAATCCACGGTTCAGGATGATAAATATTAAGCTACATTTGGCCCACAAAGTATCAGACATTACTAAACTAAGTTACTACAACAGTTAGGAGATCGTTACCACATTCAAATAAAAACATTATACAAAAACTACCCCGAGAGTTTGTTGTTTACCAGATCAAAAAATGCATTGTTATAGAGGTTCGAGGTTCGTAATTTTATTCAGTAATTTAAACGCTATTCGATATACTTAAATTGTGCTTTCTGCCATTCGAGGTTGCCAGCGTCAGCTGTTAGATTTCTGAAAATAGCCCAAGCGTTAACTTTTAATAAGCTCCATGTCATAGGAAGATCGTTAAATATTTGACGATAAACTATCACTGAATGAAAAGTTTCTCCTGAAAACATACATTCCAAATGTCTCATTAGCATAGTGGATGCTATTAGAATATTCTTCTGATTTTAATAGAGAAGTTCCACGAATCACTTTATAACCTGTCAGTTTGCCATAATTTACTGGTTCAGGTTATGATGGTACTTAACGAGTAAGTTACTTTCTCTTATAATTCCTTGTAGTAGTGAACACCGCTCAAGTGGAAAGTTCATATTTGTCTTTCCTTTCCGTTCAATTGTATCTTGTTTGCTAGTGACCATTACACAGATTTAAACACGATGGTCAGCTTTGTTTTTTTCGTTATTGTTTACTTTGAGTAGTGTACACTTTGTATATAACGTTTATTTCTGCTCCTTTGTGTGTTGTTTGATACAGAGCAGTACCATCGTGTAAGAGAGATATTTAATTTTAATTCCTTTGTTTCTTGCGTTACAGAGTGGCAAATAACATATAAGTAAAAGGTTAGATTCTATTTTTTCATTTCTTGTGGTCTTCTGAACGATGTGAAAAAAGTGGTCAGTTTTTTTCCCTTTGTGTCTTGTTTGTTATCGAGAAGTACACACCGTGTAGTTTACAGAGCACTTAATCACTTTCTGTTGTTTCTTGTTTTTACCGAGTTGTACAGGACGACGAAAGGTCATATTGTTTCATGACGAGAAACAGATGTGAGGTTAAACTTCTTCAAGTAGTTTCATACTCTACTATCAAGAACTCTGTATGCACTACTCTACAATAGAAGCAGAATAGATTAATATTCTCGTGATTACAAGGACGGATGAGCATGATAAGAAACCAATTTCAAGTTTGAGAGAAGAGAATCCAAAGAAACACGTGGTCCAAGACAAAGGTCGTCTGTCATGTTTGGTTTTGGAAGGTATTGATGAAGAATGGCCAAGTGGGAAGTTTTAGAAAAGCTTTCGTCAGGGATAACTTAATTTGATGAAAAACCTGATGATCATGTTCAGACCACTTTTAGTATACCAACAGGAATGGAAGAACTAGTGGATTCTTTCAACTATGTCTCTGAGGAGAACTTCCCCGTTGATAAGACAGCAGGTAATGTTAAGGGCCAAGAAGTTACGCCATTTTTATACTGCAATCCACGAAGAAAAGAAATCACCAAACAAATTTGGTAACTGAATAGTTTAAGAAAAATAAATGAACATGTAAAGAGTATATTGTTTAGTTATTCAACGTTTTGGTTATACTTCGTGCATTCATTTGATTCGTGTTTCAATGCTCATATTAATGTTGTTGATTGTCAAGATTTAACTTATTATTAATAATAAAAGATAAAGTTAATATATCATAGTTTTCTTTGTGTAATAATACAGTGTTAATAGGTTTTCACAATCCAGAGAAAGCCAACGCCATAAACTATGTTTTTGTTGTTTTTTTAAACTCAAAAGTCTGTATAGTTTGATTGGTGGGAGCTTTTAACACTAAACTTTAAGAACGTAACAAGATTACTGGAACATTTTTGAAAGTTTCACAAACGAATTGTATGATATGAAATAGGTGTTAGTCCTGTAATTATTTCATAAAACAGTATAAATGTAGAATAATCGAGGAAAAAAAGATCATTAAATGAAATCGTCGTATAATAGAAACCGTTACAACAATTACTTTTAATTAAGCCCCCCAGTTGCACAACGGTATGTCCGCAGATTTATAACTCTAGAAATCGGGTTTCGATACCTGTGATGGGTAGAACAAAGATAGTCCCTTATGTAGCTTTGTACTTAACTTCAAACTTAACTTTTAATTTAATGGATTGCATATAAAGGTGATTTTGCTTGTAGCAAAGCTACATCGAGCTATCTGCTGCGTCCACCAAGGGGAACCGAACCCCTGATTTTTATCATTGTAAATGCGTATAATTACAGCTGTCCGACTGTGGAACTGTATATAAAGAAAACTACAACTTCAGCTAATTATAATTTAGAATATTTGGTTAAGAGTATAATATTTTTGTAAATTAAAAAAATTGTAATATATATATGATTAACTTTCAGTTGAAGTGTTTTTATATTTTATGTTTACCTAACGTGTTTCACGAATTTAACGTTATATTTACGATTAACTTTTAGTTAAAGTGTTTTTATATTTTATGTTTATTTAATGTGTTTCACGAATTTAACGTTATATTTATGATTAACTTTCAGTTGAAGTGTTTTTATATTTTATGTTTATTTAATGTGTTTCACGAATTTAACGTTATATTTATGATTAACTTTCAGTTGAAGCGTTTTTATATTTTATGTTTACCTAATGTGTTTCACGAATTTAACGTTATATTTATGATTAACTTTCAGTTGAAGTGTTTTTATATTTTATGTTTATCTAATGTGTTTCACGAATTTAACGTTATATTTACGATTAATTTTCAGTTGAAGTGTTTTTATATTTTATGTTTACCTAATGTGTTTCACGAATTTAACGTTGCTACTTTTTTTCTATGTTTGGTTGAATTTCGCGCAACGCTACACGAGGGCTATCTGCGCTATCCGTCCCTAATTTCGCAATGTTAAACTAAAGAGAAGGCAGCTAGTCATTACCACCCACCGCCAAATCTGAGGCTACTCTTTTACCGATGAAAAGTGGTAATTATAACGCCCACACGGCTGAAAGGGCAAGCATGTTTGACATGACGTTGATTCGAAACCGCGACCCTCAGATTACGAGTTGAACGCCTCAACCACCTGACCATGCTGGAACCTGTTCTCATCTAGTTTTTAACGTTATATTTTAATGCACAGTTTAAACAAGACAAAAAAATGGAACAGAATAAGAGAATGCTACTACAAGGTATTTTAGGGGCCACAGAAACGACATTTACTATAGAACGTTAAGGGTGTTGACGAGGGCACACTTCATTAATTTCGCGCAAATATTGGTGAAATTTACGAGAAATAATAACTTTATAAACTTATCATATCTTTATTTCTTAAAGGCATAAAAATAGGATTGAAAATATTTTAAAAATGGATACATTTTTTTTTCTGAATACGAGAATGTATTTTGACATGCCATCTATTTTGAGGAATATATCGAATAAGTTATTAAAAAAAAAGACAAAGGAAATGAAACTGACGAACTGAACAAATGTAAGGTAATCAAAGTGAAATCTGAACTCAAGAAAATTAGCTTTTAATAAGAACAACAAGACGAAACTCTACATGACCGAGGGTTGTATCGCAACATCGAAATATTGTTTCTTGTAACGCAGATGTAGTTCTAGATTCTGTCTCTGAAAGACGTGAGCAGTTACTGCAAAACAGCAGAAACAGTTGGCTAACTTAACATTGCCTAAAAACTATCACTAACCAAATAGTGACGTTTTACAATTGTTGTTTCTTATGTTAATGATATTCCGAAAGAGATAGGAAAAGTAAGTTAGTATGAATACGTTAAGTTCTTAACACACGTAAAAATAAAAGGCTTAATGTAGATGTATGTCTGAGCTTTGTTTGTTCACGAGGGATTCGCAGTTTGTGTTTACAGACTGTGACATTTCAGATATCGGTGCACTGGAGCTACATGAAAAGCTGATCAGATAATGCATCTCCATATACTCCTTGGTTCTCTTCACGTTTATGAACTGTATTGCTACCATGCGTGTTTCTATAATTATGCTGAAATGGAACTTTTCAACTCAGAGGTAGATAAGACTTTTTAACTATCCACAGTTAGACAGATCTATGTGTGTGTGTTTTCTTACAGCAAAGCCACATCGGGCTATCTGCTGAGTCTACCGAGGGGAATTGCATGCACCCTTGATTTTAGCTTTGTAAATCCGTAGGTTTACCGCAATTAGACAGGAGAGGATGACTAGTCACAGAATGCTTTAAATCGAGAATGATATGGTTTTCAAATTATTACGGCGATTTAATCGAGTAATTTAAAATGAAAAGGTTTGAAAAATAAAACCATAAATTATTTTCTCGGTATGTATAATGTTACGTATTATAATTGATCACGGATAAGTTTACGATCTATTATTTAACGTATTACGATTTAAAATAACCGGAAATTTAAATTTAAAAGTTAATTGAATATAGGTATATATCAAATTTACGATATTTGCCAACAAAATTGATACACACACAATTTTCATTCTTAACATAAATAGATTTTAATGTACAAACAGCAGTACAATTTCTAATAACAGTTATTACAAAATAATATTACAAACAAAATAATTTATATGCAAAAGTTTTATAAACTTACAAACAACACTCAGTCTTCTATCTGCTCTAGAACTGAATATTTTATCGACAGTTCACAAGGAGCGAATTCTATATTGATATTGTTACACTTTTCTTAATGGCCAGCTTCACGCCGTTTATGAGATGACTTTTCTTCGACGAAGATATCTAATGTTCTTGCAGAAATACTACTGTCTGAAGTTAATTCACTAAAGTTAAACGGTTTGTAATGTTCAATATATATAAACATTCCTGATCAAATATCTATAGCTTTTCGATTAGTTATAGCTTTTGAGGTTTATAGTACACTGACTGTAGCAAACCAACAATATTCTTAAACTGCCTCTCCGCATGTTGCGATTAATGAATTGCAAGGCGAGGTTCTACAAAGTTCTATTGGCCGAACAATAGTGGTATTTGCGTAGATATACACATTGTTGATTCTTACGTTCGAGAATCTTCTACAAATTTAGAAAAGAAGCAGGGCTTTTCCAATACTTATTTAACGCTATAAGTTACATACGTTTCTAAGTACGCATCTAACTGGAACAAAAATAGATAGTAAAATAAATCCGTTACAGTAATTAGATAGACTTGATGAAGTGACTCAGGGCCTAATTTAAAGAAAGTTTATCAGACAGTTAGTTGGGCGAGATGTTTGGAGACCTCTTACCTTCTTAGCAGAGTCAGTATCTAACTGGAAACAATCTAGTTTTACACAAAATGGTTATATGACAAAATATCATGATTTACATTTCTTCTGGCTACCTGAAGAACATTTTCAATAGTTTTAGGTTTTCAGTAGTGTTTCCAATTAATTAAAGTGAATATTAATAAACACGACCACTAAATTTCTTTAAAACAATACTACTCAGTTGCATGAAAAGGTGGATCTGTCAGATAAAGAGTTAAAAATGTATATTCTGGACGTATAATTTGTAATTGTACTGTTATCGTTATGTTAGTTTAGAGCTAAGGACATCATTCCTATTGGCCAAGCGTGTTAAGGCGTTCGACTCGTAATCCGAGGGTCGCGGGTTCGAATCCCGATAACACCAAATATGCTCACCCTTTCAGTTGTGGGGGCGTTATAATGTGACGCTCAATCCCACTATTCGTTGGTAAAAGAGTAGCCCAAGAGTTGGCGGTGGGTGGTGATGACTAGCTGCATTCCCTCTAGTCTTACACTGCTAAATTAGGGACGGCTAGCGCATATAGCTCTCGAGTAGCTTTGCGCGAAATTCAAAACAACAACCTATTAATTGCTGATGTCCCTAATAAACCGTCTGTGTTTATAGTAACGATCAGGTAATCACTTGATATCTATATTATAAAGTTAAGTATATCTAGGTAACAACCAAAATGGATAACCCTAAAGTCACTGAAACGGAATTGAGTGTTCTGAAAGCGCTTATATATTTTTGACTAGTTGAATATAAATGTGTTACTTCAGTGGATACGCTTTAAATAAAGTTACAATCATTTGAGTTACATATTTGCAATGCCAGTTGTATTCTGGTCAGAAATGCCGTATTACAACCGTTTAAACCAGATTACATGTATAAATCAATACATTATCAAGTATAATTATTGTTTCATCCAAGCTCAGATGCAATACTTTGTTGTAAAAATACATTAATTAACACAAAACAAAAACAATAAACGAATAAATAAGCTCAATAAACTAGAGCACTAGTCAGCTGCGGATAAACTGTAAAAATATATAAGTTTATTTCAGTCAGCAGCTAGAGGGTCTGAACATAAACTTGTTTAAATAAAAAAAGTGTTTGTTTTTTAATTTCGCACAAAGCTACACGAGGGCTATCTGTGCTAGCCGTCCCTAATTTAGCAGTGTAAGACTAAAGGGAATGCAGCTAGTCATCACCACCCACCACCAACTCTTGGGCTACTCTGTTACCAACGAATAGTGGGATTGACCGTCACATTATAACGCCCCCGCGACTGAAAGGGTAAGCATGTTGAGTATAATCGGGAGTCGAACGCCTTAACCCACGTGGGTATGCTGGGTAAAAAAAAAAGTGAAGTACCCAGTTTCATTTTCGTGTAATAAATTTGAAGAGACTAAAAATATTGGCCAAGTATCTTTCAAAGAATCAATGGTGAGTCTGCGAACAAAATACACAGTCAAGCGTTCAGAAAACGTGACTTGCTAAATAAGCTTTTACCGTTAAATGTCATTGTACAAACAATTTATTTATATCTGTCAATATGATTAAAATTAACCTTGTGAAATTGTTTAACTGAAATAAAATCATACCGTTTTTTTTAACTTTGAACTTATATTTTGAGAATTTAAATTTTAAGATACGTTTATATCAGGTGCAGGCACTCTATGTGCTCAGATCCGAATTTCCCTTTCGTGTAGCGATAGCTGGATTTTGTATATTTCTTTACAGTAACATAACGGAGAGTTTTCCCTATAATATGACAGCAAAAACAAAACGAAAGTAATTTCACAACATTATCGATGACTCTGAATAAAACAGCATTACGCTCAAATACTTGATTTTGTTGTGCTTTCAACGATTGCATTTAGTGCAACAAATCTGCACGATTTGTCAAGAATGTCTAATCCATTTAAATTATATAAAAGTTAATAACTGAATTATACAACTTGTTTTTAACTTGACGTTTATAGTACAGCTACGTATACGAGAGCCGTCTGGTGAATATAGACAAATTTAAAGATGTATCTTTTTATATATGTTAATTTTATAGAAGTCATGACGGTTTTAATTACCATGTGATAACATGGTTAAAATTGATTGTTATGAGACTGTTAAAATAGTCTTCTAGTGGCCCACGTCAGAAGACACATAACACGACAAAAAGGATTTTCACACACATGGTGGGCACACTACAGATAGTCCATTGTTATGAAATTATGTTTATTACTTAGTAGTTTTTTTTTCTAAAATACTTAATCAATTAATTTATTTTAACGTAACTTGTCGTGAAAAAGAAATGACATAATTTAACTTATGCCCATTGAAAATACCTATTTGAATATTTACTTGTTCATTTAATATGTAAAAAAAAAAATTTTCTTATCTTATCTTATGAAAGGTTAGTTCATAGTTTATATATATATATATTAAAAGACTGTGACGTTCACGCACTATAATAGCGAAGACCGATAACGATTAATTCTTAATGAATGGGACCATAACAGATGCATTTAATCATATAGGAGATTTGTTTCTGAATTTCGCGCAAAGCCACATAAGGGCTATCTGAGCTAGCCGTCCCTAATTTAGCAGTGTAAGATTAAAAGGAAGGCAGCTAGAGGGCTTAATCATATAGAGAGGAACACATATTTGTAATTAGTTTAACCCAGATATGTAGCTTAAAACTACACATAACTTCTTGTAACTACCTGAGTGTTGATTTTTTTGGTTGTTATTAAACACAAAACTACAAAATGAGCTATCTGTGCACTGCCAACCACAGGTAGGAAATCCCGAGTTTTAGGGTCAAAAGCTTGCTGATTTACAACTGAGACACTGGAGGGGGCACCCAAGTTCAATTTGTGTCAAACAGAAATCTGCTATTTGATATTCTCAACGTCTCTACCCCTTTTTTTTTTTTTGTTAGGTACATTAATCTTAAGTTTTGTTACCGAGAATACTAGGCCCGGTATGGCCAAGTGGTAAAAGCACTCGCCTCGTTATCATGAGGTCGCGAGTTCGAATCCCTGTCACACCAAACATGCTTGCTCTTTCAGCCCCGAGGGCGTTATGATGTGACGGTGAATCCCACTATTCGTTGGTAAAAGAGTAGCCCAACAGTTGGCGGTGGGTGGTGATGACTAGCTGCCTTTCCTTTAGTCTTATACTGCAAAATTAGGGACTGCTAGCGCAGATAGCCCTCGAATAGCTTTGCGCGAAATTAAAAACAAACAAAAAACAAACCGAGAATACTTCTGTAGATGATGTGTTTTTTCGCATTTACTTAGAATAATAACTTAACGTGGAATATTTGTATAGCACTTTTGCTTCAAGACCTGAAAGTTGTGCCCATATCTCATCATGCACTATTCATCAATTTTAATGAATCTTTTAATCAAGATCCTAACGGTCACGATTTTGAATAGTGCTGAGGCAAGTAGTTTGTAAAACAGTTTTCCGCGCATAATGTGTAACAAAGATCGACAAGGGGCTGAAACTAAACACTTCTGTTTTGAATTAGCTTCGTAACACTAAGGCTACCACAGGTTCATTGTGAGTTTTAAGGCCCTCAATAACGTATGCTTTACTATTGATTTCATTAAGTTCATCGCAAGACGATCTTCAGCTATAGTGCTTCTAAAATCCAGGTTTCTATGAGATGCTGTTTCGCCCGAGGACGTTTCAGAACAGCGAGTAACATTAACTGTTGACAATATAACTCGTACTCCTCGACGAGTACACATTCTAATACAAACAAAAGATAACCTCGAGCTACAGTTTCTCATTTCGAGCTGAATGTTATCGATATTTTCTTCTTCGTTGCGTAACATCAGCTCTGCTTGTGGTTGTACAAAGTCTCGTGGACGAAGCGAGGCAACTACGAAAAATATTGTTCCATTTTTAAAACGTATGAACAAATAAAAGAATGTAAATCGAAAATTGGTCATCGCACTTAGCGTCTACAACTAAAGTTTGGAGAAAAACATTCTATAGCAGAGTAACAAGTTTGTTTTACAAATGCCAGATGAAACACTCCTATTAGAATTAGATCAAAAAGTTTTTGCGAATAAAAACATGATTTGTTTGTTTGCAGCTAAGTATAAAACAGCACAAGGGGTTATCCGTGTTTTGCCCACCAGAGGGGGCTATAAACATGATATAGTCCTTTATGAAAAGTATAAACAGATACGAGGACGTATCCAGACGCACTTATATAATCTTGTTAGTAACACTAAAAATTCACGTTAAATATTTTAATGACACAGAATCTTAAATATAAAAGTTATAAGTCCTTCTGTGTAATAAATGTGACTAAGCAAGTTTATCTTTTAACTCAAAGACTCGTGTTATAATTGTTTGAATTATCAGCGCTGATTGATTTCTCCCAGACTAGTGCAGAAAAAAATGCTAGTGATTAAACGTGTGTTTTTTACAAAACTGTATTTAGCCCATTAGTACTTCTTTATAGATTATGTTCGCAAAAAATGTCACCATTATACATCATTTCAATTTTAAATTTCAAAACTTTCTCGGGGAGGCCTCCAGAGGAGGGGAAATAAGTAAGTTAAATTTACACCCAGCCGCACCCCTGTTACCCCAGCTGCACCCCTGCTACATAGCAAATATATTTCCCAGGAGGTCAGCCTATAATTGTTGAAATGCGATACAAATATATTGTATTCTCAGTTGTTTCCCTACAATAATTAATACCAAAATATTGAAATGAATTACAGTGAAACCTGTCTTAGCCAGAAATATCAAGATTTAGATTTCCCTTATAAATGGCCCTCTATATTGTGGAACCTGCGTAACGCGGACGGAAAACTATCTTTCACCTACCTCATCTATCAACAAGTAGGATTAGAACCTGAGGAAGGCGGAGAAAGTGTTTTTGACTAAATATTAATTTATTATGTAATTAATAATTTCTATAAGTATTAATAATTTTTGTTTAATTAATAATTTCTTTAAATATTAATAAATTCTTATTTAACTAATAATTTGTTTAAATATTAATAAATTCTCGAACAGTTTGTTACAGTAAATATTGGTTAAATATATTCTGTTTGTTTTACTGCCGTCATTATTTCGGAGGTCGGTATTAGAAAGAACGATTGACTGTACTTTTGGTCGCATTTGCTGATGGAAAACTAGAGAAACCATGGGTAATAGGTAAAAGTGAAAATGCGCGCTGTTTCAAAAATTTAAGGAAGAATCAACTTCCTGCGGAATGAAAAGCGAATAATAAAGTGTGGATGACAAGTGCTATATTTGAGGAAGTTTTGAAGAAATTAAACAAAAGAATGGAACAAGAAAATAGGAATACGAAGTTTGTTCAAAAAATACGCGGACTGACGTCATAAAACAAAATGTACTTTATTTAGAAGTTACAGGTCTGGGACCCTTCAAAGTACTCTCCTCCCCAACGTACACACTTGTCCCAACGGTGTTTCCACTTGTTGAAATAGTCCTGGTACGCTTATTTTGTGATGTCCTCCAGCTCCTTCGTCGCATTTGCCTTAATCTCGGGAATCGTCTCAAATCTTCTTCCTTTCAAGGGTTCTTTGAGTTTGGGGAACAAGAAAAAATCGCAAGGAGCAAGGTCAGGTGAGTAGGGGTGGGGGGTGGGGAAAAACAGTGATCGAGTGTTTGGCCAAAAACTCACGAGTTCTGAGGCACACATTTCGCAGCAACGCGGTGCATCTTCAATTTTTCGGTCAAAATCTCGTAACAAGATCCAACTGATATCCCACACTCTTCAGCAAGCTCCCTGACAGTCAGACGTCGTTTTGCTCGCACCAGGGTGTTGATTTTGTCGACGTGTGGGTCGTCAGTTGACGTGGAAGGACGTTCAGGACGCTCATCATCGTCAATGGACTGTCGACCATTCTTAAAACGTTCATGCCACTTGAAACATGCCGTACGCTTCATAGCAACATCACCGTAAGCCATGTTAAGCACAGCAAAAGTTTCAGTCGCAGATTTTGAAGTTTAACACAAAATTTCACAGCAAGTCGTTGCTCCTTCAGGTCATTCATTCTGAAATCCGCCAAACGAAAAAATCGCACTTCACTTAAAACCGCGTAGCTAATACACAAATGAAGATATGTGCAATCGGGAAATGGCGTCGTAATCAGCTGATTTGTGCAAACCTAGCGACACCAAGCGGATTCCCCTGGAACCAACTGGAGCCGCGCAATTCAAACAGCCCGCGTATTTTTTGAACAGCCCTCGTATTCTACTTTTTCTAGATAATGCAACTTGTCATCCAAAAGTTCAACTTTCAAATGTTCGTTTAGTCTTTCTACCTTCATGTACAACATCAGTTCTACAGCCACTACATAATGGAATTATACAGTGTATAAAATTGAAATACAAAAAATTGATGTTTCAGCATATTATTGCAAACATGGACGACAGTAAGAGAGCATCTGAAATGACCATGAAAACTGATGTGTTAGATACAGTTGCATTTTTGAGTCTTTCAATCAAATGCGTAATAAAGTGCTTTCGAAACTGTAGAGTTATTCTTGATAATGGTGGAGATTGTGGAAAAGTTGTTTGTTATGATGATTCTAGTGAAATCAAAACTCTGTTTGAGAAGACTGATGCAGATGATTCTGCGAACATGGAAAGTTTTGTGAACGTTGACATAAATGTTTTAACAGAAACTAGTGAAACTGATTTAAAATCTATAATATAATCGCCACATGGTAACAGTGTGAGAGATTCAGAAGATGAACAAAATGGAAAAGGTAGTGGTTTGTTTTGAATTTCGGGCAAAGCTACACAAGGGCTATCTGTGCTAGCTGTCCCTAATTGAGCAGTGTAACACTAGAAGGGAGGCAGCTAGTCATCATCACTCACCGCCAACTCTTAGGCTACTCTTTTACCAACGAATAGTGGGACTGACCGTCACTTATAACGCCTCCACAACTGAAATGGCGAGCATGTTTGGTATGACGAGCATTCGAACCCGCGACCCTCGGATTACGAGTCAAGTGCCTTAACCACCTGGCCATACCGGCCCGAAAAAAATTGTGAGAAAATAGAAATTCCTACTTCATCGCAAGTGTTAAGTTTTATTAACGCTACCATATTGTGTGTAGAAATGAAGGGAGAAAATGAATTTCATGAAAGGGCTGTAGAGCTGGAGTTCTCTTTTAACCGCATCATTTAAGAAATCCCATTAAAAAACGAAACAGTTGAAATTGGACACTTTCTTCAAACAAAATTGATGACGATTTTGTGTACTTATGTATGTTTTGAATGTCTGTTTTTGTTATTATTCTAATAAATATAACAAACAGTATAATAACTTTATTCACAAACATCTTACTTCCTTTGAGTCAAGCAAGTATAACGTTCCGCTCAAAAATTATAATTAAGGGAATGCATGTTCACTGTCTGAGCCGGATTCCACCTTAGACAGGTTTTATTGTATTTGATTATATTTATGTAATGAAATTTATTGCTCATGTTTTTCTTAACTACGTTATTTTATAGCTTTAAGGACCAATCAGGTCCAACGTGGTCAGGTTGTTAGGACAATCGACTTGAATTCGAGAGTCACAGATTCGAATTCCGTCACACTAAATACATTTGCCCTTTCAGCCGTGACGGTCAGTCCCACTAGTTGTTAGTAAAAGAGTTGTGATGACTAGCTGCCTTCCCTCTAGTCTTACACCGCTAAATTAGGGACGGCTACCGTAAATAGCTCTCGTGTAGCATTGCGCGAAATTCAAAACAAACAAAAACAAGGACCAATTATCAATGTGTCTGGTAAGTGTATCCACCATTGAAGTTTTCCTACATCTCACTTCGAGTATTTCTTTCCATAATCTTACAACTAATGATTTGCTCATCCGTCTTGCTAGTAATATTTCTTGCACCATTCTTGGTACCAGCGTTTCCTTCACTCAGCTCACCATGCTGTGTTTTCTTATACACTGACTTCCTTAAGTTAAAAACAATAACCTCTCTAACAAGACGTTCGAGGGAAAATGTTTGACAAATTTATGAAGACGTAAAGTAATAACATTTAGTCATTATATGTCTATTTCAGATCCGCCTCAAACGAAAAATTTGATAAAGGTTTAATCAATCGACTACTCTACTTTTAACCTCCCACAGTGCCTTTATCACTAATATCACATTGGCATCTCATCAGCAATAGGGTTTTTGTTTCAGGTATTTCTACTTTCACGATCAATGTGACTAGAGAATACATTAGTACAACCGTGAAGAATTTTCCTATGTTACTTTATTCCAGAAAATTCCGAAATGAAAGGAAGAATGGTCATCTATGGTGTATGACCAACACGAGATTGAGATCAGTGCAACAAAAAAACAACAACTGGTCATCTGCACTCTATACGCTCAAAAATGGAGAAAAAAAAACGTTAACTTTTCTAAACTATCAGAGATAAACAAATACTTGATGCGTTTCACATACCGCAATTTCACTTCCCTTGAGACCGTGTGGCTGCTCTAGTTCATAACTTCACACTTTAATTCCAATAAAATAATTAAAAAAATAACACAACAGAAGAAAAATCGCTTAACAGATTTGTATAAACATAAAATATACAAGTAAATCCCATAATCCAGAATATATAATTATGAAACTGAACAGCAGTACATTAAACCAACACCTGATTTAAGCAGGTGAAACGCTTATTTTTATTTCAAAGCACAGAAAGTATTTCAAACTAAAATCTTTAAATCTCTCACAATCAACACAAATGTATAGAATATTTTATATTTTACAAAAAATATATATTTTTATGGTAAATGATACATTTTAATACTAGTAATAATAATAAACGATAAATGAATGTAGAATAAGTTTGTTTTAGAAGATGAACCTAAACATAGAAGTTCATGAATTCCTGCCTCGCTAACCTTGATTTTAATTTATCTCTGACAAAAAGGTTGTCCAGGTTGGACAAGAACGTGTTACATTTTTTATAATTTTTTAGCTTTTGTTAGATATTTATTGATCTTGGCTAGTTCATCATGAATCTGGTGTAGCTTTTGTTAGATATTTATTGATCTTGGCCAGTTCATCATGAATCTGGTGTAGCTTTTGTTAGATATTTATTGATCTTGGCCAGTTCATTTGTTATTTGTTAGATATTTATTGATCTTGGCCAGTTCATCATGAATCTGGTGTAGCTTTTGTTAGATATTTATTGATCTTGGCCAGTTCATCATGAATCTGGTGTAGCTTTTGTTAGATATTTATTGATCTTGGCCAGTTCATCATGAATCTGATGTAGCTTTTGTTAGATATTTATTGATTTTGGCCAGCTCATCATGAATCTGGTGTAGCTTTTGAGAATTTGATTCCCGAATATATCATCTTAACATGTTTCTGGATGTTTTTTGCAAAGTTACAAAAGGTTTATTCATGTATAACCTTTGATATTTTTTAAACATGTAGACTATAAGAAAGATAATTAGGACAAAGAAACAACGACCACATGTATGGCATCTTTTAATTGTATAAATAGCTGAATTCGACCATCATTTTTGTACCTATGGGCCCATTGGGGTAAAATACGCGTCCAGGATTAATCTCAACTGAGTGAATTGAGGGATTGTATCATAACTCTTATAATGCACCCGTGGTCGTAAAGTGTGAAGCATATTTTGGCGTTTATTACTTGGTATAGTGAAACAGGACCGAATTCTTGGCATATACATTGAAGTTATGGTCATGAAGATACTGGAGCAGATTTGGAAACTCTGTCCTTGTTAACTTCGGTTTGGGAGACTAATTCGATGTTTATTGAAATTACGTCTTTCCGAAATTCAAACTTTAATTTATTATAGCTAAACCCAGAGAAATGCACATACAAACATATATATGTTTTGACCATCTACATAGGTCATCATCGGACAAGAGAAGATAAGATTCAAATAATAATGTTCTAATCGCGTGAAGCAAGAGCACCAATAAAAATATTTAATAGTATTATTGATTACTTATATTGTTTGTTTGTTTTTGAATTTCACGCAAAGCTACTCGAGGGCTATCAGCGCTAGCCATCCCTAATTTAGTAGTGTGACACTAGAGGGAAGGTAGCTAGTCATCACCATCCACCGATAACTCTCGGGCTACTCTTTTACTAACGAATAGTGGGATTGAAAGTAACATTATAACGTCCCCACGGCTGAAAGGGCGAGCACGTTTGGTGCGACAGGGATTCAAATCCGCGACCTTTGGATTACGAGTCGAACGCTTTAACTCACCTGGCCATGCCGGGCCATCTGATTGTTGAAAGTATAGGGTGTAATGGATGATTCTATTTATGGACCTTGGGGAGACCGTACATTATTCTAGGTTTCGATATAGAATAATATAATTGGTCGAACACATTGTCAATAATAATGTTTTTCTTTTTAAGTCCCCATTAAAGTGTTGTAATTTTTCTCCCCTTTGAATAGTTAAAAAAACTTTATCTGACGTAAGGGGTTTGAACTTCGTGGTGTCACTTAGAATGGTGTTCATTTTATCAAGGTAGTCTGGGTTATTTAAAACAGAACTCCAGTTTCTTTGTCCGGACATGTAACGATTATGTTTGGATTGAGTGAAAGCTCTTCTAGAGATGAAATTCTCCATTTTTAAGAGAGAAAAGTTGTGATTGTGAAAATATTTAAGTAAGCTTTGGTTTAGGGCTAGCACCGTAAGTAGATAAGTTTGTTATGTTCTTGAAAGTTTTTTTTAAAGTCCACTCAGTTCGACGATTGGAGCCACAGACATGAAACTGAACATCTGGTAATCCACTGATGATTCACCATTCTTTGTAATGGTAATGCTTACATTGAATTGTTAATCAAAGAAAGACTATCCATGAAATAGATGTCCCATGTTTTAAACACAACACTGTCCTGCTACGCACTTAACACATTTTAAAACAATTTATACTGTAAAATGAATTTGTAATAAACTATTTTATAAAGAAAACGTTTATAAAAACAAAACAAAGTCCTCAGTAATCGTGGCACTTGAAAATATTTTCGGCAGGGTTAGAGTAAATTTACCTATTAGATACTTTTTCTTAGCTATATTTTTGTGTGCTAACAATTTAAAATGTTGGTTACGGGTATACCCGATTCGAATTATGTATGTAAAAACGGCTGGTATGGGTAGAATCCTACACTCAAATTGAAATTGTTTCAGGTGGGATTAGAACACATTAATCCACGGGACCTTGGGTATGATCAAATACAGAAGTCCAAAGAATTTGAACTTCTGACTCGAAAACTGTAATTAGATCTCAAATCGGTTAAGAAATAACGGTTTGTTTGTTTGTTTTAAATTTCGCACAAAGCTACTCGAGGGCTGTCTGTGCTAGCGGTCCCTAATTTAGCAATGTAAGACTAGAGGGAAGGCAGCTAATCATCACCACCCACCGCCAACTCTTGGGCTACTCTTTTACCAACGAATAATGGGATTGACCGTCACATTATATCTCCCTCACGGCTGAAAGAGCGAGTATGTTTGGCGCGACGGGGATGCGAACCTGCAACCCTCAGATTACGAGTCGCACGCCTTAACACGCTTGGCCATGCCGGGCCTAAGAAATAACGGAGGTATGAACTAAAAGTCTCACTTGTCACAAAAATAAACTCGGAGCCATTCTAAGAACAGCTTATAAGAGCTAGACTTGTAAATGTCAATGTTTTTAACCTTATTTCTTTGCTGTCATAGATGCTATGTATAGATATTCAATAACGTTATTCACATAACGGGATTGAAATATTATTTTAATCTTGTATTCTTTAATGTGTCAAATTATTGTTATTTTCTCTTGCCTAATAATGACTTCAGTTGAGGGTTGAAACGTTGCATGTACATGAGTACTAAATATCTCACGAGCTAAACTCGCGATTTCAAACGCTTGGTCATCTTAGTTGCTGATGGTTTAGAAATTTAGCTAATAATCTGAAATTTGTAATTGGGCGATTAAAATCCAAACCTACTGTGTAATAATTTGCATTTTGAGGTTTGGAGACCCTGAATTTGACCAAGAGTCATTTCTGGGTGAACAGGTTCACTGTGACCTGAAACACGGAAATTCTCATAAACTTACCTATTTTCAATGATAAAAAACAGCAAGAAACAGCAAACTAAAACGTTTAGATTAAAATATTAAACACAGTTCACTATAATTAATATTTTTTTTAGTTTAAACGTTTTATTTTGTTTGCTAGAGGAAGTTTTAGTATGAAGTAAAGTTGTGTGATATTTAGGAATTCTCTTTGTGTCTAGATATTATGTAACGTACACGTGATGTACTTAATTTTCTTGAGACTTTGAAGGTTTTGGTTCCTTTGTTTTGAATTTCGCACAAACCTACAAGACGGCTGTCTGCAAGTGAGTTCTTAATTAGCCTCTGAATCAGTTAGTTAGTGAGTCTGTTACAGTTCTGTTGATCGATTGCTGATACAAAAAGAAATTTTACAAACAAGAAACTAAAAGTTAAAGTTTCGTTATTATAGGAATAATAGCGTTGGTTAATAGCTTAGACTTCCATTCCACCACACTAATCACGTGAGATTTTGTTGCAACATCCGGGTTGTTGCACAGTATCAAGAAGCTCCCGATTCAGTCTCACAACCTACAGATCTCGAAACGACCGCCATAGTTTTATTTGAGTTAAATCTATCTACTGGAAAACTTTAAGTGCAAGAAACAAAATGATTCTCCTTTCATTAAATGAATCTGGATTTTGCATTATTTTTACCAAACGATCAGAAAGAACCCATCCAATGATAGAAATAATTACAATAATATTCTTTGATGAATATCAGTAGGTAATAAAATATCTTCCCAAGATATAATGATTAAAATGCTACTTAATATCTGAACACTTTAACATTCCATGGAAAGTATTTTATTACTGTTTGATTACCTTGCGGTTATTGTGTTTTATTAATGTACATAATTCAATATACGTGATCAAGTCTAAAATATGATGTCATAATGCGTGTGCAACACAACATACAATTACCATACCATATACCTAACAACCCCAGTTTTGTTATTGGTACTTGTTTCATTCCTTCCCTGATATTTTTAGTACATTATCCTTATTGTTTGGTATCCTTCTATTTACTTTATTACAATTATTTCTCTAATCGGGCCGACATAGCCAAGTGTTTAAGGCACTCGACTCCTAATCTGAGGATCGCGGGTTCGAATCCCGTCACACCGAACATGTTCGCCATTTCAGCCGTTGGGGTGTTGCAAAGTGACGGTCAATGCAACTATTCGTCGGTAAAAGCGTAGCCCAATAGTTGGCGGTGGGTAGTGATGACTAGTAGCCTTCCTCTTGTCTTAAACTGCTAAATTAAGGACGGTTAGCGCAGATAGCCCTCGTGTAGCTTTGTTCGATACTCGAAACAAACCGAACTTCTCTGACGTGTACTGCTAGTGGTGTTTTTCATTTCGTATTCACCACTTCATCTCACTTTAACCAACAAGAGATAAAAGTAACATAGTTTTACTCGAGCAGCTGAAGAAAAACTAGTTTATAATTACGTACATCTGTGAGAGCTTTCCTGACTAGTAAATTGGGATAACTAGCACATATGGTTTTCGTGTAGCTTTGCACAAAATTCAAAACAAAGCAAACTTAAAAATATTGTTCTCTGACGGGACAGCGTTAAGCTTACGTACTTACAACCCTAAAATTCGGGGTTTAATTCTATGTGGTGGATACAACAGATTAAACCAATGTAGCTTCGCTATAAAAACAAACTTGAAAATAATACTTATTTGCTTTCTTAGATATAGCCGGGAATGGCCAGGTGGTTAAGGCACTCGACTCGTAATCCCAGGGTCACCAAAGATGCTCGCCCTTTCAGCCGTGGGGGCGTTATAATATTACTATTAATCCCACTATTCGTTGGTAAAGGAGTAGCCCCAGAGTTGGCGGTGGATGGTAAAGATGATGGATGCTAAATTAGGGACGGCTAGCGCAGATAGCCCTCGTGTAGCTTTGCACAAAATTGAACCCAAATTCTTAGATATATATACATAAATTCCTAGTTTTCAGACACTTTGTATGGATAAAATATTATTTACTATTTATAAAGTTGATAATATTTTGAACAACATAAAAAGCAAGGTTTATGGATTACTTCCTCTAAGATAAATTATCATGCATTTTTATCAACATCACTCTGACTTTTGTAAGATCAGCATTCACGTTCCAAACTTTTCATACGGCTCACGTGGGATGAAATGATTAGGATTTATTTCAATGGATGATCTCAAGGGATATTAGAAATTCAAGATCGGTGCTTCTTATCGGAAACATTTTCTACGACGATAACTTGGGGAAATATCTGAGAACGGTTTCAAATTCCACAACAATTATTACAAGAGTTTTTTTGCACAAAATCATACCGTAAACATAGATACTGGGCTGAAAAATAAGAAATGGTTACGAAAAAGAAAATAAAAACTGTAGTAAAATATTTAAACAAAAGGTTCCAGTCTGTGTCTGATTAACATTTTTCTACATCGCAGAAATTGTTCGATATTTTTGTAATGCTGTTCTGATTTTGATTATCTACTTGGTATAAATGTTACGCGTTTTTTGCACATAACCTTTCATTAGCTACACTTATAAATTACTGAGGTATGTTCTTATTTTTTTATCGGTTAGCACGACAACCAAGAAAACAATTTTCGCTCACATCTTCCGTAAATATTCATTAAAGATTCTCTTTTGACAACGGCGAACAAATTAAAAACGATTCCACAAGAAGTGCCGTGGATTATTTTCTGTCTTGCTTCTAAACATGCGTTATAAAATACTGAAAAGAGAGATAAACTATATGAAGTGAAACACAATAAAACTTTTGCCAGATAAAACTGCCTTCCTAAAAAAAATTAAATGATAAAATGAAGTGTTAAGAGTGGACATAGGTTATAAAATAATATATGATTGGTTGGATTTAGACCAATCACTTGATAGTCACGTGAATTGCGATTATTTTGTGTATTATGGGGCACAAAAACAATTTGAAAATAGAGAACAAAATTATAGAAAATATAATACAACTTATCAGTGTTAACTATTGTTGTATTCTTGTATATTTATCACTATTTCATTTTCTGCTCAATGAAAAACAGACACAAATTTAAAAGTAATCTTAAAATAAGCACACCCTTTCTTGATAAAGAGAACCCACTTGAAATATAAATGTTTCTCAGAACGGATGGTATGGGTATTAATACTTTTATTGATCAGCAGAAAACAATGCTTTAGGTTGACCAAAAAGTCGAAACGTTGATCACTTTTTATCAATAAAAATCTTAATATTCACACCATCTGTTCTAAGAAGCACACCTTCTATTTCTCAAGAAATCATTTTAAACTCGAGATGTGGTTTCCACTTCTACCGGTGGCAATTCATTCATAAATTAATCGCGCTTTAGGAAAAATAATGTTTCAAGTGAAACATAACCTGTCTCCTATCTTTCCATTCTGTTTAAAATACAGTGTAAATAATTCAGATTCACTTATTCTATAGATTTCCCAAATAATCTTGCAAACTTCAATAACATCACCTTTTACTATTTTGACTGGTAATAAATATGTCTATAAATATGCACTAACTATTGATTAGCTTTAAATCACCCACTTCCTCCAGTACAGCGGTATGTCTACGGATTTACAACGCTATAATTAAGGGTTCGATTCCCCTCGGTGGGCTCAGCAAATAGCCCGATGTAGTTTTGCTCTAAGAAATCACACACATAACAAGCTTTAAATCATTACATTGTTCTATTAGTTTTCAAAACTGTAAAATAAAACATTGACAAAAGTAAGCAGATATAAAATGAGTGTTAAAAATAAAAGGTAAATAAAATGTGAGAAACGTGTTATCCAATATAACAGGTGTAAAATAAGTAAGACACATATATACGAGCAGTGTAACTGTTGGTTTGTTTTTCAAGAAATTTTGTCATCAAAATCATTTACCTTTAACCACGTGTCAGTTATTCCTATCATACCAAAATCCTCCGTTCTTATCAATGCTCTAAGGTCATCTGTTTATTTTTTATACATAGTAAAAAATAATCTTATCTTCATACTACTATTATGTTCATTTCCTATGGTAAACTTTTCTCTACTTCTCATTTAGTTTTTCCTGGTTCTCACCACTCTCTGCTCCTAGTTTAAACTCTCCCTTAAAGTTGAGTTAATCGCCATAGTAAACAACCCAGCCCCTGTTTTATTTGAATGTAAACCATCCATTCCAAATAGCTTCCTTCTTCCACTGATAGAACTCCATAAGTCCAAATTCCAACCTGCTCATTCTTATATATTAATCTAAGCTTTCCATTTATTCCTGGTGACATATTTATAACTTCGTCCCCACAACCCCTAAGGTGGATTCCTATACGTGGTGATGAGACCTCGTATAGAAGGTTCTGTACTTTCAGTTTACGTCTTCTAGGATCTAAACATCCATCCACTTGTTTGTCATGCGTGGCGACCAGTGAAGGGAGGGAGAGCATCCTGGTGGTTAAGGGGTCTAATCCTAACAAGTCACTTTGGTCTTGAATTCCTGTAGACGGACGCGCTTGGGGTGGTCCTCCAGGGTAAATTAGATGATTCTGTTGGGCTAAGGTCAACTGAGTATCAGCGGTGGGCATTCTCAGTGAGCGTTGTGGACGTTGCGTCTGATGCTGATGATTGGGTATAGTGCTCGAAAAACTATGGTGTTGATACAGTATCCTTGTTTAACATTGTAGTGCTTCTCCTCGTAGGGATCCATGGTGTGTGAGGTTAGTGGGCATTGACTCTTTCTTCTTTTGTTATGGATCTTCCAAGTCCAAATACAAAAATAACAAAAACAGCTTATTGGTAAACAATCACCTCTTGAAGACTGTGAACAGCAGTCTTCACTTTCATCTACACTTGTACCTCATTTTCTCTTACTACATTCTTTGTCACACCAATCTTTGGGACGAATGTCCCCTTTTTTATTTAGAAGGTATTAGAGAGGATTGCTGGTTCTCCTAAGTCAGTCAAGAAGCGATGTTGTAGGGACATCTTGGTGAAAACATCCACTCCAAAACATAATGAACTGCTGTTGCATTCGAAGGTAATTGGGATATACCAATCGAGGTCACTCCCCATTCTGCTTTGAATTCCTCATGAGAATATATTGTTCAGAATGATCTGAAGAACATCCTCGAGTCAGAAATCCTCGTTGCTTTTTCCACCCAAGGAGTTTCTGCAGTGTGGCGTATCTCCACTCACAAGGATAGAATTATGCTGCTTACCAATATTCTAATTTGACGTTTACATCATCACGTCCACCTGCCACTGTTAAGGAGTGTTATATGAACTATAAAGTGCGGCCACATATTCCCAACCCTTCCAGATGTCAGCAGTTTGGTCACTTGAAATAATTATGTCATGGTTCTTTGACATGTGTTCGTTGTGATGGCAAAGATCATGATACCTACGAATGCAAACTGGACCTTCACCTCTCTCACTTTCGTTCTTGCTTTAGGTAAGTGGAGAACAAAGAGGTATAACATTTTATAATGGTTCACAACACTTCTTATTGTCTACGCCTCCATCGTAGACATATGTTGCTGCACTACATCTACTTCTTCAGTGGAAGAGCAAACAGATCTTTCCGTGCCTCTAATAGAGTCATTTTCAAACCATGGGCAGTCTTTGCCCTCTTTGAATAAAAGTGTTGACAAGTCCACGTCTTCCCCTGTCTCTGTTTCCACCATTACTTCCAGTGACTGTTCGGATCCACTTCCTTTGGCTCTAAAGAAAAACAGTATGGTCGTAAACAAAAAGGTTCTCCATTAAGTTTTCCTCCACATAAAAGTGGCCAAATTGATATAGTGGATCTACCAAAGTTTCCATTCCAATTTGGATGACATTAAGACCTTGATCGATTCCTATGATCTAGTGTGTCTTCCCTTATAGGAAACATTTTTAAAACTTGTCGATAAAATAACCTTTTGTACTTTTCTTCATATTAGAATGGCAGGTTGTGTGATGGACGAGTGCCTGGAGGGGAAGCAATGTTGGTTGACCAGTATGTACCCACCCTTTTTTGGCCACTTACATCCTGAGAGGCGGTCGTCATCCGTGTTTCCTTGAGTCACACCATCACTGTTTGTTATTTCTACCTGTCTCCTGAAGAGACCTATGACTAATCAGACCTTGATGCTCTCATTCAACAGTTTCTGTTTCACTTTTTAATCCTGGAGGACTTTAGTGATGTGGTGTTGATATTGACTGAAGGGATTGTTCTGTAGTGGATATGCTCTGGGATCCCAATCTTTCTTTCTTCAGTACTGGTTCTTATGCTTAATTTCATGCACCTAGTCAGTCTTTTACTATTATTGATCTCTCTATCAGCTCCCATTCACTTTTCTTTCACTTCCCCTGGAATGTTGATTGTGATCTATGCGGAAGTAACAATTTTCCTATCATTTTGAGGGAGACTGGCCGTGGTCGATCTTACCTCCCACCAATGCCTCAATGGAAGTGGGACCAGGTCAACTGATTGTCTTTTACTTCTCTTTTGTCACTTGCATGCCATCGATACAGGACTGCGTGGTAATACTATTCGTTCTTAAAAGAGTAGCCCAAGAGTTGGCGGTGGGTGGTTATGACTAGCTGCCTTCCCCCTAGTCTTACACTACAAAATTAGGGACGGCTAGCGCAGATAGCCCTCGAGTAGCTTTGCGCGAAATTCAAAAACAAACAACAAACAAGCATAAATTCAATAAATTCTATGAAATTATCTTAATTAAATAGCGTGTAGTGTCACGTGGTATTAGCTGAATCATTTAGCGTAAATAATGATGCATTAAAAGCTGTACTGATTGCACGGGGTGATAACGAGAAACTGTTAATCTAAATTACAAGGTGTTACTATAAATTAAACTAAATACAATGTTTTAGATAGGAAAACTAGCACCTTATACAGTATGTGTTCCTCATTACTGTGAGCTTAAGAAAAACGTACTTCTGGCTTGCAAAGCACAAATAGCCAGAATACCTTTATTCTCTGTTTAATAAACTAAACGATTATCTATGTCAGATAGACACTATAACTCGTAACAGACATAAACATCTAAGGCTTCAAAGAAACAGACAGAAGGAAGATGAGAAATAACTGGAAAATAGGAAGTGGAAACTAGTTGTTTGTTCGAAATGATAGCATTACGATTCTAATGTGACCATGGGTTAATATGGAGTCTCACTTTTTTACTTTGTGTGGTTTGTTTGTGTGTATTGGCAAAAAGTCATGATATTCAATCAAAAACACCTTAAACGTGAGAAAAATGAGCGGCCAAAAAGGGACTGAGTTTGCGTCTTAAAGGAAGGAAATCAAAATTGGTGACAAAACTGGAAGCTACATTCATAGAATTGATTAGAAATATAAAGCAAATATTCATTCATAAGTTATCTAGGCCGCGTATTTTGTTTCACCCATCATCATAACCTAAGTTGAACAGTGCAGTAATATTGGATCGTAACAACTGAAGGCTCGCCCGGGATATGAAATAAGACAACAGTTAGAAATGGTTTTAAGAAATCAAGAAATTCTTAAAAATTTCTATGGTTGTGTAACATTCATTATTTGCATTTTGTATAGTTTATAGTATCAGTCTAAATCTATTCAAAATTTTATTCTTTCAATACTGAAATTCTGTTTTAAGTTGAAAATAACTTATAGTTTATTTTGATGTAATATTTTTTAATATATTTGAACCGTAAGAAATTAGATTAAAATAGCTGATAATTTCAGCGTTGAAGAGTTTTGAAAGCAAAATTTAGCGAGAAGGAAAAACTTTTGAATTATGAATAAACTTGACAGTACCCGTCAAGGGAAAAATAAAAATAAATTTTGGAGTTAGACTTAGTCAATTTAAGTAAGTACAAAAGAAAAGGCTTTGTCTATGATGAGAGAACTGATATTATTTATAAGACAGTAGATAAGTAACAAATTGATAACATTAACTCTGAATATTCAAATTTTTCAAATGTGGAAAATCAACGTTTGACTTTTAAAGAAATTATAAAAATAAAAAACACCTTGATTTGAACAAAGATGAGAAGCTTGAGATTACAAATGAGAACAAGAACAAAAAGCTGAATATTACAGATTCGAACAACAACTAAGACTAGAGACATAGAAAAACAAAAAGAGAAATGAAACAAAGAGTTCGAATTTTAAGGTCAAAGAATCGTTCTAGATCTGGAGATCGTGCTGTAAGATGTGGAAAAACTGTCTACAATGTTAGCAAAAACCATTTCTTTTTCAATGAGAACGATATTGATAATTTGTTTTTGGTTTTTGAGAAAACATCTGTACTTATGGAAGTTTCTAAAGAAAAGTAGTATATGTCATCAACCAAAATTAATAAAGTCTAAAGGTTTTTTTAGCTTTAAGCCTTGAAAACTGTGTACATTATGGTGTTGTCAAAAAGAAAATTTTATAGACATATGAATATGTCCCAGAGAAATACAGACATAATCTCAGACAATATACTACGTTGTCTATTAAATCACACGTTGAATTTGATGCAAAGTAGAGAGTTAGAAAAATTACATAGATCTAAATCCGTGGACAAAGACTTTGGAAAATTCAGACACTTCTTTTTATTGAAACACAGTGGAACCCTTCTAAGCGGCCTTCCCTCAGATTCGGTCACCTCTTGAAAGCGGTCATTCATTCACAATCCTTTTTTCCCCTTTACCCCCATGTTAAAGTGTTTCTCCATTTAATCAGGCCAGTTTGTCTCAGTCCTGAAGGTGGCTGCTTTATGGGGGTTCCAGTGCATTTCTATTCAGGGCACCTTTTAATGTGAGACTTTGTCAAAAGCCGCAAAATTGGTAGATGAGTTTGTTTTGATTTACAATTCAGTTTGATTGAATAATTCAAGCTTAAAAATTGTGGAAATTATTGATTTTTACTACTAACAAAGATAAAAAGAAAGAACACATAAATCATACTGATTAAGATAAGACAAATTTCGAAAGAAAATCTAAAAATTCAGACATTTATTATTATTTTAAGAGACCCGATTATTTAAAATCAAATTTTCCAAAACTAGAAAAACCTTGAACAATCTGAAAATAAGAGTAAACCTAAAGGAAGTAATTTTTCCAAGTGAGTTCGTTCTAATGGATTCAAGTGCATGACAGTTTTGGAAAGTGAACCTTCGGGTTTTGATCGCTTTATGGACAAAGGAATTGTTTCATTTGTTAATGTTAGTCATTTTGTTGTTTGTACACCTGTGCTCATTTCATTAGATACTAGAGCAGCTTGAACTTTGTTCAAACGAAGTTCAACTTCAGAAAATATACTGAACCTTACAGAGTAAAAATATTTTTGAACAGGGAATCTATATTAATTGAACTTTTTTACCTCTCTATAGGGCCCCCGCTAGTACAGCAGTATGTCTACGGATTTACGGTTCGATTCACCTAGGTTGGCTCAGCAGATAGCCCGATATGGCTTTGCTATAAGAAAAAACACACACACTCTGTATAGGATCCACTTAGAGAATAATTATATAACTCGTCCTGTAACAGTTGAACTTGTTGTTGAGCTAATTGAAGGAGTTATTATCATTTTTGGAGATTATATTTGTTTTTAAATTTTGCACAATGCTGCACAAGGATTATCCTCGCTAGCCGTCCCTAATTTAGTAATGTAAGACTAGAGGGAAGGCAGCTAGTCATCACTACCCAGCGCCAACTCTTTGGTTACTCTTTTACCAATGAATAGTGGGATTGATCGTCACATTATAACACCCCATGCTGAAAGGACGAGCTAATTTGGTGTGATGAGGATTCGAATCCGCGACCCTCAGATTACAAATCTAGTGCCTTAACCATCTGGCCATGCCGGGCCAGAAGAGTATGTTGGAAGCGACCAGTTTCATGTTATGCGAATTATGCAACATGTTTCTGTTGAAGAAGAGAAGAAGAAGAACCTGAATAAGGCCTTTCTAGAAATATGTTTATCTTGTTTTGTTACTAGATCACAGACTATGGCTAGTCAGGAATCTGATCACAAATCTCAGGCCAGCTTAAAGCTCGAGTTGATGATACGATTAACAACGTCAGTAATGTAAAATTCTTCACAAAATTTGATATTCGAAAAGGATATTTTCAGTGTCCATTATCTGAGCGACCAAAACCATTAACTGCTTTGGTGGTTTCTTCTGGCCTTTATCAATATCGATTCATTGCTTTTAAGCTTAGGAATGCATCGGCGACTTTTAAACGAATTGTGTCACTGAGAATATGCCAAACTGTTGAACTAATACAGATGATACCTGCCTATATGAAGACTCATTGGAACAACATTTGGAAAATATTCGTTAATTTTTTACTAGGTTGAGAATAGATTTGACTAATAACTTACGTAAATGTGAACTTGGTAAAGCACAAGTTTAGGTCACACTGTGGGTCGGGGCCAAGTCCTCCTGATACAAACCAGTATGGAAACTATTTCAAATTTTCCCCAACTAAAGACTTAAATCTCAAATTAAGAAATGTCTTGATATGATTGTTATTTTACAGAAAATGTGTTCATAATTTTGTTACAATTTTCGCCCCTTTGTTGGTTTTGGAATTAATCACAAAGTTACAAAATGAGATATCTGTGCTCTGCTCACCATAGGTATCGAAACTTGGTTTGTAGCGGTGTGATTCACAGGCATGACTTTCTCTCACTGGGGACATCGCCCCTTTCACAACTTTGTTAAAGAGGGATAAAAAGCTCGTTTGGTCTGACCACTGCCAGGAATCATTTAGAAACATTGATGGTAATGTTGAAAGCTCTTCAGTTGTGAAAGCCTCAGATTTTCCAAATACTGATAATTGATCAGTTCCTCTGATACCAGTTGTTAAGGCTGACTTTTGGTTCGATTCATCATGTTTATAATATCAGATGACTTTTGTATAAAACAATGATTTTTTGTTATGCTAAAACACTTATTTTTTGGAGAAAGGCGGATTGAAGATGGGCAAAATTTCTAAAAAAATGAGCTAATGTTTTTAATGTATGTTTTGTAAATATCCGAGTTTATTTGCATTTAAAGCAAAGCCATATTGGATTATCTGCTCTGACCGCACAACTACATATAACTGAACTACGGAATAAGTCAGTAGCCTTATTGGAAACATATGTTAAAGTCATAGTAACATTTTTAGTAGAAGTAAAATAGTTGTATTTGTTGAATTTAACGCAAAGCTAAATGATGACTGTCTTCGATATCTGTTCCTAATTTTGGAGTCATAAACTGGAAGGAAGGAAGTTAGTTAACACCAACCATCGTCAGTTATAATTGAATTAGCCGTTGCACTACAACATTCACATAGCCTTGCCAGACCCTAGTTTTTGAGATGTAACGACCATAGTTTTCATCCGTGAGTACTTTTCCCTCAGATGTTTTGAAAGAAAAAATTAAATATAGAGATGTTTTAAGGAATCATAAAATGAAATTTGATTTATTAAATATGAAAGTGGGTTTGTTATCACATATTTTATACTAACATGGTTGATTGAGCCTAAAAACATATTTTGGTTTACACAGTTTTATCAGTATTTTTAAAGTAGAAAACCTGGTAGTACATCCGTATTGGTTTATATCTCCGTAAGGAATTAATCTTCATTTTAACAAAAGTTTCGTTGTTGTTTTGTTTCAGAACTGATTAATAAAGTTTCGAAAATTTTAAATCTATTAATGTAACTATATTTTTAACAACATATTCTACTTAGTAAAATTAAAAGTGAAAATCTACCGTGTTTTTTTTACCTTTGTATTATATATTGCCTGGAAACTGCTGATTTGTTAAAATTTTTATTTTTGACAACTAACAATTTACATTACAAATAAATCGTGAGTCTTTAAAAACGTTATACTTCATTATTTTATCAGAGAGTCTAAACAAATCAATACGAAATTTGGAAATAATAAAATATACTCTTCAAAAAAAGAAACGCAAAAGGCAAGATATGAGACAAATTGTTAACAAGTTTATTCCAGCTAGTTCTGTATTACATGTGTGAAACTTTGCACATTCACTGCTGAACATCCGAAGTCTGCAAAGGCGAAGTCCACGTTCACTAGGTGAAGTTTAACGTCACTCAACGTCAATAACGAGTATGCCCCCCGTGAGCATCAATAACTGCTTGGCATCTCCTGCCCATGGAAGCGATGAAATGACGAATCCTGTGGAATGGCTGTCCACTCAGCCTGCAAATCTGCTACAAGCTGAGGTAGAGTCTGCGGTTGAGGTTGTCGCCGTCGCAGACGTCGGTCCAACTCGTCCCAAAGATGTTCGATGGGGTTTAAATCTGATGATCTGGAGGGCCAGGGAAGAACGTTAATGTTATGGTGTCTCAAGAAGACAGTGGTGAGTCAGGCTGTGTGAGGACGGGCGTTGTCATGTTGAAAAACGTCGTTGACGTTCACCATGATGGGTTGCACATGGGGCCTAAGAATCTCTTAGACGGTTGCGTACGGTATGATCGAAAATCCTACGCAGCCCTGGTATGGTTGAGGCAGTAGACGTTGCAGTGATGGTCCTATCCCGAAGGTGGCGTAACCGGATGTTGCGATCTTGTGCAGGCGTGGTCACACGAGGTCTGCCAGATCGTGGACGTCACGAGTTGATCCATGTTGTTGGTGACGATTCCATAGGTTTGTGATGGTGCTTGGGTGGACATTCACAGCTATGGCAACATCTAATCGAGATTCGCCTGCTTTCAAGCGACCAATGGCGTTGTTGCGTTGTGCTTCAGTCATTCTTGGCGTCACTGTATTGCGTGTCGGTGGCTTAACACTGAGCTATGGAAACCGAACCCGTCACTTTTATAAGGATTTTGCACATGTTGCACTAGCAGAACATGCAGATCTCTCAAACAAATTTATTGGACACGCATGCGTTTTGGCGAAAAATCCGATGCTTTCCTCCGTTTTCAAAGTGCACAACTTTTATTGTCTTTTTTGTCTGACAATCAGTGCCTTAACACGTGTAACATCACATACTCTGAGCTTGTAACGTTATTACATATATTTCTCTTTAAAATAACAATAATATTCCTTTTGCGTTTCTTGTTTTGAAGAGTATATATTACACACTATAAGAATGTATTCTTTACATAAACAACGCAACCAACCACGTAAAGATGTAACAATATTTGTTGGAATAACCAGTGTTTCTACTGATACGTATTAAACATTTTATGACCTTTCATATACAGAACTATCATAAATAACAGGTTTACATCATTATCTACACCAAGACCATCGCATCTTTGTGCCCAGTATATACATGATTAATGTTAACCTCTATTCACTTTCAGCATCAGTAACATAAATGGATTGTAATAGCTTTTGTAACATAGTTTGAGCTAGCACAGGATCAATCCGTTCATATTTTATTTACTATCTAGAATATACGAGACTAACGTTAACTTTTGTACAGTTAAAGTATGAATAACATAAACAGCCTTTTAATAACACATGTGACATCTGTGTTAGGACAGGACGTCAGCTAACGTTCTTCTTCATGGTGTAAATATTAAGATTTTAAATTTTTATTATCTTATTCGTCAGAATTTTCCATATTCAGCTTCTAGCCGAGGTCCGGCATGGTCAGGTGGGTTAAGGCACTCGACTCGTAATCCGAGGATCGCGGGTTCTAATTACCGTCACACCAAATATGCTCGCCCTTTCAGCCGTGGGGGCATTATAATGTGACGGTCAATCCCACTATTCGTTGGTAAAAGAGTAGCCTAAGTGGTGATGACTAGTTTCTAGTCGGTAAATGTTTTAACAACACTAAATGTTTTTAGTTCTTCATTATATTTTTATATAAGTAATACGTTGCCTTACTTTTCTTTGAAAATATATAAAGTTCTGGTGAAGAGTCACCCAAAGCTACATGCATTCCTTTTTTAATATACGACTATCTTTGAACTTCACACAACACAACAAGTTAACGAATACATTATTTGATTCTGTCAATCAGAATCACGTGACTTGGAGGATTCCGCTAATAATACGGCGATGATCAGAGTATTATAAAGAACAGTAGCGCATGGAATCCTGGTTACACATGGGTCAGATGTCAGTTTCAATAGGGTAAAGGAGAACCTGTCGATTGAAGGCCGCATGGAAGGGCGTTAAATATCTTTAGTGGAAAAAATCAGCTTGTATGGGGGGTGAAGCCAATCAAGCCAGCTAACTCAAGCGAAGCGTGGTAATATTGCTCGCCGTGGACTTGGATTGTAGATAAAATACTGGGTTTTAGACCGGATCTATATAATCAGTACTGTCTGTAAATGTTTAAACTTTGTATATAAACCATTGTTTGCAATAACTACTAGTAATAACCATTATTATAAATTATACAGTTTTTTTTGTTTGTTTCTGAATTTCGCGCAAAGACACTCGAGGGCTATCTGTGCTAGCCGTACCTAATTTAGCAGTGTAAGACTAGAGGAAAGGCAGCTAGTCATCACCATCCACCGCCAACTCTTGGGCTACTATTTTACCAACGAATATTGGGATTGACCGTCACATTATAACGCCCCCACGGCTGGGAGGGCAAAAATGTTTGGTGCGACCGGTATTCGAACCCGCGACCCTCGGATTACGAGTTAAACGCCTTAACACGCTTGGCCATGCCGGGCTGATATACTTGTTAAAAAACAGAAATTGTGTGTATCAATCTTGATGGTAAATAACATAAATTTATTACACATTAACATTTAATTAACTTCTAAATTCAGATTCAAATTTCTGGTTATCGAAAACAGTAGCACATAATGTATGTAACATAAATCGGAGACTCGTCAGAAATAAAGTTTAATACGTGTATGTTTTCTTAGAGCAAAGCCACGTCAGGCTATCTACTGAGTCCACCGAGACTTACTGCTGTACCAGCGGGGAACATTTAATACGTAATAAGTATTATATGTTTCTTTTTTTTTTTCAGAATAAGAATGTCCAGGACGGGTTTTTTTTTTCTGTTCAAAGGGGCTCGACTCGTAAACCAAGGGTGGTGGGCTTGAATCCCGATCACACCAAACATGCTCGCCCTTTCAGCCGTGAGAGCGTTAAAATGTTGCGGTCAAGCTCGTTGGTAAAAAAGTAGCCCAAGAGTTGGTGGTAGGTGGTGATGACTAGCTGCTTTCCTTCTAGTCTTACACTGCTAAAGTAAGGACGGCTAGCGCAGGCAGCTCTCGTGTAGCTTTGCACGAAATTCAAAACAAAACAAACCAAATTGCTACTCAACAATGAAGTTATTTTCATCGCATTCATTTTTCATGTACATACTATTATCTTTAATTACATTGAACCAGACATATAAATTTGACCAAAAATTGCAAAAACGTTCTGAGAGCTTATTAGGATAATATTTTTGGACAATAATAGTGTAATCAGAATTTCATGATGTTAACCAGAAAGAAGTATTTGGTAATGTCGGAACTTTCACGATGACATTTACAAGCTGAATATTGAGTAACTTATCGTTGGTTGGTTGTTTTAGTTCAAAGTTTGTCGCTTGCAAGGTGTATTAATTGTCTGCTGTTTCAGCTTTGCTCATCGTAAGTTTGGCAATCCCTAAGGTAGCATGAACAAAAAGGACTTTCGTCTGATTTTCCTCTACAATTTCAAACTTGGACGAAAAGCTACCGAAATTACACGGAACATCAACCAGGCATTCATCCATGGATCTGTTACTGAACGTATAGTTCAGCGTTGGTTCCAAAGGTTTCGACATGGATATGAAAGTCTTGAAGACCACGAAGGTCATAGAAGGAAGCCATCCTAAGATGAAAACACATTAAAGGAAGCAGTTGAGACAGATCCTCACACAACAGTACGTGAGCTTGCAGAAAAGCTAGACACCAGCAAATCAAGCATTACCAACTACCTGGTTGCGATTGTAAAGACGAAAAAGTTGGACAAGTGGGTTCCGCATGAGCTGACTGAAGATCAACAAAATCGGTGTTGTGAGACCTGTCAAGGATGACGCTTCAAAAATTGAACGAATTGGGAATCGAGGTTCTGCCTCATCCATCTTATTATCCAAACTTTTCCCCTACATATTTTATTTTTCCAAGCACTTTGACAACTTTTTGAATAATAAACGCTTTAAAAAGCAGGCAGCTGCAGAAGAAGCTTTCAGGGAGTTTATTGACAATAGAAACTCTGATTTCTACAACATGGGCACAAACAGCATCGTTACACCGTGGCAAAAATGTGTTGAAACAAATGGTCCTTACTTTGATTAAAGCACGTTTTACGACACTGGTTTATACTTTTCCAAACTTCGCAATTCAAAAACGACATATATTTCTGGACAACCAAATATTATACAAGTCTTTGTTCTATTGACACATTTCCGTAAGAAAGTTAGATTTGTTGAAAAAAACGATTTACGTGAGTTGAGGGAATTGAGCATTTAATTATGTATATAAAAAAATACTAAACCACGTCGTAAAAACGTATAAAATTAACCATTGAGTTCACATTTAGAGCAAAGGTGGAGACCATTTTGGTTAAGTTTGTTCCATGTGAAAGCCGTTAAGGTGTTTTGAAATAGTCAAGTGTGAAAATAATAACAACAGAATTTTGTTATTCTTTCTGAAATGTAAATTTCTCTGCACTCAGTGTTCTTGTTGTTAATTTAAACAAAACTTTGGAAGCATGTATATTTTTGGTATTGATGAAATCAGTTTTAACATCCATATATTGTAGACGTTGGTAGTTGCTGCGAAAGCGCTCTCTGTATTTTAAGAGTGAGCTGTGCCCTTACAGCGATGTTCAAATACCATTATTCGATCAAACAAGAGTACCTTAAAAGTTGGCGATTAGTGTTGTTGACTAATTTCCTTCCTTCCAGTCTATCAAAAACATCACACGTTCAGGATATCAGCCTGGCGGAGTGTTTTCTTTTTTAAACTTTCGTCAATATCTTTATTGTCCTCTATACTATTATTTAATATTACCCATCGAAAATCACAAGCAATTGCCTGAAGCATTGTAAGCTTTTTCACTAAAACGAATATTATGTGAAAATTACTTTTTTCATGATACTGGGGCCTGGCATGGCCAAGCGTGTTAAGGCGTTCGACTCGTAATCCGAGGGTCGCGGATTCGAATCCCGGTCGCACCAAACATGCTCGCCCTTTCAGCCATGGGGCGTTATAATGTGACGGTTAATCCCACTATTCGTTTTTATATGGACTTTCAATACTAATACCATAAAGGTTAAACTAACCGTTCCTGTATGGCCTAGTGTCAATGAACATATACGTCTCTTCTAGTGTGTTCAATAAATGATTACAAAACATCTTGAAGACGATGTCATGATGAAAAATACCTATGAAATCACATGATAAATGTTTGCGATTAACCGTATGACGTATGTTTTATTTTTGGAACTGTATATCACATTACCTTAGGAATTTGTCTGAATACATAACTTGCAAGATATCAGCAGGCATTGCGTTGCGTTTCAGTGGTGAAAGAAATGGTTGGCAATACAGTGTTTGTACTTAACTTGTAGGCTTATGTTATGCTCATTAATTCTATTGGTATAGAGTATTGGCATCCACAAGTCTGTATCGACTAGACGCCCAGTTAATATTTACTTATTTAAGCAACGTTTTGAACTAACGAAGAATAGTTGTTCGGAAAGTCGCTTTGCCTAAATATATGGCCAGGTAGTTAAGGCACTCGACTCGTAATCCGTAGGTCGCAGATTCGAATCTCGATCGCACCAAACATGCTCGCCCTTTCAGCCGTGAGAACGTTATAATGTGACGGTTAATCCCACTATTCGTTGGTAAAAGAGTAGCCCAAGAGTTGGCGGTGGGTGGTGACGACTAGCTGCCTTCCCTCTAGTCTTACACTGTAAAATTAGGGACAGCTAGCGCGGATAGCCCTCGTGTGGCATGGCCAGATGGTTAAGACACTCGATTCGAGGGTCGCGGGTTCGAACCCTCGTCACACCAAAACACGTTGTATAGTTTTGAAGAGTACTTTTACAGATTTTTTAGCAATTCGCTTCAAGTCCACAACCTCCCGAAAAAAAGAAAGTTTTATTTGTACCTTATCAGTGTATATTTTTATCTTAGCAGTGAATATGGTTACGAGAATAAATATTTATAATCGTGAAACTTCTCTCTCTTAGTCCGAAAAGCTTACATCGTGTAAATGTATGTGTGTGTATATACATATATATCTAATCGTCCCTGCATGGAATCCAGATAGTTAGGGCGCTCGACTCATTATCTGAGAGTCGAGGGTATGAATCTCCGTAACACCAAACATGTTCGCCCTTTCAGCCGCGGGGAGTTTATAACGCTCGGTCAACCCAAATGTTCTTTTGTAAAAGAGCACCCTTAGATTTGGCGGTGTGTGGTGATGACTAGCTGCCTTTCCTCTAGTTTTAAGCTGCTAAATTAGGGACGGCTAGAGCAGATATCCCTCGTGTAACCCTGCGCGAAATTCAAAGACCAAACCAAGAAAAGTGAAAAACTAAACAAAAATTAAATTAATAATACTGGTTGCAGTCTGACTTGTGAAGTGTTAAAATCGCCTTCTTCGCTAGAGTAGAATATATGAAAATTTATAACATTTATCTCGTGTCAAACGAGCGAGAAGTGGGAAACGTTGCTTTGAGTAGATCATACATTCGTTCGATAGAGAAACCGTTGGTTGGACTCTTGACAACTCCTCCGAAAGCTTTTAATGCACCGCAAGGAATTAGAGCTGTACGCTTTGGGTATTACGATTTTCCGTTTCTGCTCTTGAGGCCATGCGAATGTATTTGAAGTCAAATTCGTCGATGAAGGTCGTAAGTTTTTTTCTCCGTTACAAGCCTTTTAAAGAAAAGGCTTAACAAGCGTGGAAGGTAGACGGGAACGAATATTTTCTTCGACATATATTTATTAGCCAAATGATGTACACAAATATACCCATGTCGTTACCTTTTGGTATTTATTTAATTCCTTAAGATATTTATAAGAATATTACTGGTTCGCGTGCTTAGATTTATGAATAAAGATGATTGAATTCAATTAAAAGTATATCTTGTTTAATAGAATAGAGAAAAATATGTTCCAAAAACCGCCAGTTGTAAAACCCATCAATTAAAAAGTTACCTTGAATAATTTAATGTTATCATTAGTAAGTCACAAATAGGTTATAAAAGGAGCATTATATTAATATTTTAAGATTTGAAGATTAGTCTTAGAATCATTCATATTTAAAATAAACAAAAAATCTGGAAGGATGGATCGTACTCATTAAAGTTTACACCCTAAGAAATAGAGTGCTGTTGAAATGTATTGATAAAACAGTATTTGGATTTTCTCGTATTTATTTAAATAAAATAGCTTAGCAATACAATATATTTTATGTAGTGAATCGTTTTGTAAGATTACTTGTTTCAGTTTGGCCAAATTTCGTATGAAGAACATTTCTTGAAAACCAACTTGAAGTTTTTCAGTGTTATGTAGTGAGAGAATTTCAGTTTTGTTTGTAACAATGAAGGAACTGACAAACAACAGGAGAAAGAAATGTTTCAACTATATCTGCTGTCAACAAAATATGTTAATAAAAATATTTTGGAGACTTTTCCAGGGACATTATCTGCAAAAACCCGTTTCACACAAAGTGCCTCCTCTGGCGCATCGTTTAGGTCGATTATTATGTGAGCAGTACCTCGATTTCAACATAATTTCTCTTAAGGTATTGTGTTTTCTTGTTTTAAATCCATATCTATGAGGAAACTAAATTATTAAAAATATACGTAGAATAGTTTATTATGACGTAGTTTTAAGCTGTAAGAGTGGTTTGCTCCATGCTGAAAAAACAGATGGGAAAACTTCTTGTGACAACATGAATGATGACAAATGTCTTCCTTGGATATAAATGGGAATTTACTTTGCAAAAAATATTTAATTAGTCTTAAATTTACAAATAATTTTACATATATATGTAAGTGTGTATGTGTGTGAAAAGAATATTAATACTGAAGTAACATAAGTAGAAATAATATATGTAAAGAGATAGTCAGGATTGTCACACTTAACTGCATGAACATTGAACAATGTGACGAAAAAGTGCGTTAGCAACAAATCACACACATTGAATATATATGTAAACGTAATATATTATAAAGTATAAAAATTGATAGTTATAGTAAGCTTACTAGATGGTGACTCGGAGTTACACTAGTTAGTTCAGATAACTGGTTGAAGCCGTTCATACTAGTATAATTCGTTTACTGGGCTACCAATTAATGTTTTACTACCATAATGCGGGCTGCTAACTTCAAGAGATAAGTTTATTTAACCTCCAAATGACAGTATCTTATTATTATTATTATTATTTTTCTTTACTTTGGAAAACATTCATCTTTCCACGACTGTCTGCAGACAGTGAAGGGTGACATAGATGTTAAACGTTATGGGCTTTAGCATCCACATCTCGCTCTCCTAATTTCTACTTCAGTTATTGTAATTTTAATTTCTATTGTTATTTCTTTATTTTTCGTTTATTTTATTTCTTTACGTGAGATTGATGAATGGAGTTTAAGACAGATATACGGTGTATCCCCACCGCAATGTAGGTCCTACTTCGATAGTCACCTCCAAAACATTCGGTAATTTTATACCTCACATTATAACCTGTACCCTGGGATCCTTTCAGCTTATAAAGCGTTTTTTAATTTTTGTTTTGGCTTGTTTTTGGTTGTAACAAACTATATATATATATATATGCACAATTTTTTTCCCCACGTAACACGATTTATACTGCCTGACAAAGGTCTTCTGTCCAAAACTTTAGAAGTAATAGTAAAACGTTTTTGTTCTAGACATGTGTTTTAATAGTTTTTCATTATTTTGTCCACATGTTGTTGTCTTTTCTACTGTGCACATAGGTTTATTTTATTCTGACATAAATATATTTGCTTCAAACATTCTTCACGTAGAAGCGCATAACTTTTTTTAGGCCAAAAAGGTACAACAGCTTTTCCAATAAATATTTCCATACAAATAGTGTTGAAGGAATTGCATAAATACATTACCATGAATCGTATTGTGACACCACCCACAAAGTTAACAATATATAATTTTCCTCTGCAGTATCATACATGTGCTTTTTCCGTACTTTATGATTTAAACTATAACAATAATTTAAAATTATTATATATTTATAAAGTGCATTTGATCAAATAATTCATTTCTTATCATTTGATCTGTTTATATAACATTTGTATTAAGTTCGTCACTATTTAAACTGCAATACTTTTTAAGTAAATGTTAGTTGTTCAACCATATATTATCAATCTATAACATAACTATGACTAAAGATACGTAAATTACTTTCTTTTATATTAATTGTGAAATATTCTGTATCCTCCATACGTTTACTGTAATAGGTTTTAAATTATTGCAAATCATATTTATATGTTTAGACCAGCTAAAACAGGATATTTAATTAGCCCTAAGTATGGCTTAGTATTAATACTTTCTATGGACATACATTTACAATCAGAATACCGCTCGTCATCTACAAATAAATATTTGTCTTTATATCTTTTATCATGAACCTATAAAAATTTTTGTTCATAATTCTTGTATGCTGTGAGGGAATTATCGTAGGTTGTGTTTTATCAGTATTCATATATGTTTCATTTATATTAAGCCAGTATCTTAATTTATTGAAATCAACTTCTAAAATGTCTTTGCTAACTTTCACGTCGACATTGAGTTATAGTTTAAGCTGCATCACCTGCATACTGGCATATTTTACTTCTTAAACATATATTTACAATATAATTAACATACAAGTTCAATAATAAATATTCCAAAATTAATTTCACTAATTCTATAGATAACTGTTCTTTTTCGTTTGTTATTTCTCCAATTATTATTATTGGAACCCTGTTACTCAAGTAATCCATGAACCAGTTCTATAACCCTAACCTTATACCCATCTTGTGTAGTTTATTCGGCATTGTTATATGAATAAATTATCAAAAGCTTTTTTTATATCAAGAATAAAATAATTACCTTCTCATTTTTATCAAATCTACATCTTTTGAAAATGTTTGTAATAGTGACGTGGTATTTTTGTTTGTAATAAATCCATACTGACCTTTGTTTATGACGCGTTTTTCAGTGGAATCCAACATTTTGTCACATGTATTATTTTCTTTATTTTTCAATCACAAGTAAAATGAAAGTCGGTCAATATTGAAAACTTTGTTTTCTGACTTGTAAATAGATTTTAGCATTGATATTTTAAGTCCATCAGGTATTTTTTCTTCTTCAGAAATTTAATTTAATAGCTATGTTATAACCTTTATAAATACATTAAAAGACAGTTTATGTATCTTAATTACCTACCATCAGTTTCTGGTTATTTGTTAATAACCATTTAAATACTGTATTAATAACTTCTTTTTTCTGCTATTTTTGGAAAGAAATAAACTGTGTTAGTCTGTGAGATTACACTTTCAAGATACTTGTTTCTATTTGTACCTTTGTCATTATTATTTTTATTATTATTATTACAACTTTTTAGAGCATTTACCTTATTTATAAACCTCTAGTAAAATTATTTGCAAAGTCTGTAGTACTAATATTTACATTAA
Organism: Tachypleus tridentatus; assembly: GCF_004210375.1. Lineage (NCBI taxonomy): Eukaryota > Metazoa > Arthropoda > Merostomata > Xiphosura > Limulidae > Tachypleus > Tachypleus tridentatus. The sequence continues at coordinate 98,645,686 of NC_134836.1, forward strand.
TAAAATTTTGCTTTATTTTTTCTTCAAGTGATTCATCATTAACGTGATTATTTATTAATTCATTAATGTGTTTCTTTTATTATGCATTGAATACCAGTAATTTTTTCGTATAATAATTATTTTTGCCATTCTAATAAAAACGTTACAGAATTTCGATCTGCTCTGTTTATTAATTCATTTCTTTTGGCACTTATACCATAATTTATAATTTATCTTTGTCTCGTAGTAACTCTAAAATAACAGAATCCACCAAGGTTTATTTTATGCATTTTTCTTCCTGATTTCAACTTAAAATGTTCTTTTTTCCCCCCTAAATTTCACAAACCTGTTTCTATACATTATCTAGGATATTTTAATTAGCTGTTTATATATTTTATAACCCTAATTATTTGAAATTTATTTCTCACTAACACATTACTTATGCTATGTTTTTTTCATAATTTGTTTCACTGTCTTTAAACTGCTTTTAGAATTAAACAAAACAATTATATGATCACATTATTCTTACATTAACACTTGTAAGTTTTGTGTATGTACATGTGATCAAACCAAAATATAGCCGACTTTTTGTTTCTCCATTCTGGTCTTGTGTTGACATTTATATTTCGCTGAAATACATTAAAATGTAAAAAGTTTGATGATCTTTGATCACATTACTATTTACTCTTTAATATTAATATTTACATCACCAAAATATACTCTATGTTTTCAGTTTTCTAATTCATTTAGCAATTTTTGTTTTTAATTTGAAATATAAATACTAAAATTGTATTTTGGAGGTCTGTAAATTATAAGTAATAAAAGTTTATAACCATTTATTGTTTATTTTGTTTGTTTTTTGCGCAAAGCTACTCGAGGGCTATCTGCACTATCCGTCCCTAATTTAGCAGTGTAAGACTAGAGGGAAGGCAGCTAGTCATCACCACCCACCGCCAACTCTTGGGCTACTCTTTTACCAACGAATAATGGGATTGACCGTCACATTATAACGCCAACACGGCTGAATGAGCGAGCACGTTTGGTGCGACGGGGATGCGAACCCGCGACCCTCTGATTACGAGTCGAACGTCTTAATTCACCTGACCATGCCGTCCCTTGAGTAGCTTTGCGCAAAAAACAAACAAACATTTTATTTTTTATTTTGCAGAATAATAGCTACCATTGGATTCTATAAACCATGTTCAGTCACATCCATATCTAGCTGAGTTTTCAGGGTCTTCTCTTGATCTCCGGTACCGGTAGATTTTAACAAATTCATTTTTTACGTATCATGCTGATTTACAAGATCGTCGTTGTTGCTTACTGCCAAATTATATTTTCTGTTGTTGAATAAACATAAACCAGAATTTTACGATCATTCACTGATATCTCGACGGTGGTATGACAATTTTTTTGGCATTAGACGTACGTGTGTATTTAGTCTCTGACAAACAACTGCATTAGAAATAAAGTTAACAAATTTCATAACATTTTACATATCTTTCAGGCTTTGTACAAACATCACAACATTTGTGAGTTATTTCTTGTATAAGTGTGGGATGTAAACATAGGCACATGCATTTCCCACGCCAATGTAATCAGACTTTTCGTCAGCTCTAAAACATTAAGTATTTCTTTTTTGTATCATAATCAAAGGCAATCTTGAAAATTTTTCCTTCCAATTTCAAACGTCTCACAACTATTCAAATGTCCCGAAGAAATAAGAAAAGTGTTTTAATAAATATCAGCAGGTAAGGGGAAAAAACACACGTTATCTCTTCACACCAGTTATATAAAATTTGTTTCAATAGTTTCTGCCATTAACAGAACTTATTTCTTCCCAATAATCGTTGCAGTTTGTTTCGTTTTCGATATTCGCGCACGATCATCTGAGGGCTTTGCGCATTAACCGTTCCTAACCATAAACTGATAGATTATAGGAAAGACAGTTAGTTGACAGTAACCAACGTTCAGTATTGGGGTACTTACTAATTGTAGTTGCCCGTCACTTTTATAATGCACGGAAATTTTAAATTGCTGAACGCGTATTTCCAGCAAGAGAACATGAAATACGTACCTTTGAATCCGCAGTTCAGAATACTAAACTCTAAAGTACGTATTTCCATGTTGGAGACTCTTAGAAACTTAACAGGACATCATTGTTTATACAACGAAATCTCTCACATGTTTACCAAAATAAAACAAATATCAGTCATTCATAGACGAAATGTATTATGCCAGTAAATTCAAGTAATTCGTGGAGCTTACAATATTTTTGTCTTTTTTTTTATATATTTTGCGTAAACCTCAAGAGAAAGCCTGTTTGCCACACACTTATAAAAGGAAGATCTAATTTCTACGTTCACGGATTACAGAGTTTCCCAATAATATCATCTTAAATAAAGCAGATCCTTACAGAGACAGACAATGAGTGCTCGTGCGGAACAGTTATCTGAAATTAAATTGGTTTTGTTCTTGACGCAGATTCACAAAGTGTTATCAGTAACCTACTCAGTTGGAGTACATGAGTTAGTTACTTAGTGTAATGCAGATAGATATGCTTGTGTAATCTTAATGAACCCATATTTATGCGCTCACGCACGAATACACACGCGCGAGCACAAATGTATATATATATATGTACGTTTGTATCTGTTTTTAATAAATTCAGAATCATAAGTCTTTTTCCACATTAAGATTAAGAGATGATAAAAATAAACGATTAGGCAACATTTTCACATGTTAATATACGCATAATGCTAAATACATTGTTATCTGTAACTGAATTTGAGTGAACTGTTGTTGATGCTACGATGCTAGATTTATATAAGGTGAGGATTTTAGAGAGGAAATACATATTCAATATAAAAACTTTCAAATTAGACAATTATTGCCACAATGTGATAAAAATTACAACCCTAATGACTCTAATTTTCCTGTTATAATTGAGTTAACATGACGTTACTACTACTGAAAACATCAATTAATATTCTGTGAACTTGTTCAATGCCTAATAAGTACAGTTTGAACCATGACGAACACCTCAGTGAAGATAAACACGTTGCCAGATGAGTTAGTTTTTATACTGTTAAATATATGGGGATACGTATGGGGTTAAGTTACAAAACGAAGTCATGTAATAAAGGTACAGATTATCCAGCAAAAGAAGTATGTATTGTAGTTTTTGTCTTCCTTGATTGTGAGTTCCTGATGGCACACCCAATCGATTTTAAGTCATCTGTTTTTACCTCTCTTTTTTACACTGTGGATGAAATAGAGGACCGTAAAATTTAAAAGTACAATCACATATCTGTCGGAGTTATTCTTCAATAATAAAAAATAAAATAAATTAATGTAGGTATTAACTCTGAAATGTCCTGTAAGTGTAATACTTTCAGAGAAGAAAGGTCATAGGCCAGGGCATTAATATTTAATGAATAAACAGCGAAACTGAAAAAATCTTATCAAATTCAGTACTCGTGATTACTTTCAGATAAAAAGCAAATAAAACGCTCCTACAGTCAAAAGGTCAGAGGTCAATACGTTGATGCTCGATATCCAAGTAACAAAGTTGAAAACTATGATCAAACTTAGAGCATGCATTGATATTAAACGCCTAGCAAGTCAAGTTCTGTTAACAAAAAAATAGGTCAAAGTTCAAAAAGTACGTTAATTAGATAAATAGGAATACTAAGTGTTTCACAGGTTTTAACTGTCAAGTAATCAAGAAAAGAAAGATTAGTGCTTAGAAAACTAGATCAATGAAAGAAGAAGATCAGAAACTTATTATATATTCTACGGTTGGGGCATATTTCTAGTTGAAAGGTTAAAACTTGATTTCACTGAAATGTATCTTGTATGATTTAAAGAATAATTTTTCTGATTAGAACATTTCTTGGTTGTTTGCAGTAGCTTGTTATTTCTGTATTTATTTTCATATTAACTGAAGGATATATGAAAACCGCACTGTTTCGGTGTTCTTATCAACCAAATTTGGAGATCATTGTTTATGTGTTTAGGGACGTTCAGCCTGAGCTGACAGTTTCGCACCAGGAAACTGAGTTTCTAGCAGGAAGTATTGATAATCCTACTGAACTTTTAATGTATTGTTTTACATAAACAAAATAGAATGCCATTTGTAAAATTGATCTGAATGATTCTTTGTTCAATTGAAAACGACATCTTTCGCACGCAGTGGAATAAGTAACCAGGTAAAGAGCCCTTATTTAGAACTGCGGAAAAAAAGAGAAGGAAGCCAGTTAGCAGCATCCGCCATCAGAAGCAGTTACTTTGAATGTAATTGTGGGTTCACTGGCACCTTTAATACGCACCTACAGTTGAAAGTTATAAACATTTTTGATAGCATCACGTCTAGGACCTGAGAATCTTTTATCCTCATCCGATTCGCTAAGACTAAGCCACGTATAAACCTGATATAGTTGAAATAAAAATAACAACATAATAATATTCAATAGAACTGTTGGCAAACAGTCTATATTTTCAAGTAAGATCTATGAATGAGATAAATCTGCTTAATTATTTATGGCCAAGCGCGTAAGGCGTGCGACTCGTAATCCGAGGATCGCGGGTTCGCGCCCGCGTCGCGCTAAACATGCTCGCCTTCCAAGCCGTGGGGGTGTATAATGTTACGGTCAATCCCACTATTCGTTGGTAAAAGAGTAGCCCAAGAGTTGGCGGTGGGTGGTGATGACTAGCTGCCTTCCCTCTAGTCTTACACTGCTAAATTAGGGACGGCTAGCACAGATAGCCCTCGAGTAGCTTTGTGCGAAATTCCAAAACAAGCTTAATTATTTAACATATAATTGTCTTTGAAAGAGAAGAATAACTTAGTAACGGTGATGTTTATTTTGTTGAATTTCGAGCGAAGCCACTTGAGGGCTGTTTGAACCAGTCGCCCCTGATTTTGAAGTGATAGGCTAGAGGGAGCGCAGCTTGCCAACACCATCCACGGTCAGTTCTTACGTTATTCTTTGTCAAAGAATAGCGAAATTGATTCTTCCATCATAATAAGCCTACAAGTTAAAGGGTAAAGTATGTTCAGTGACTAGTTACGAATTCTTTACTTGCAGAACCCCAGGCTCATTTGTGGTTCTCTTGACTAGTAGTTTCATTTGAAAAACAATAATAATTAATAATCCAGTTTTAGCAAAATATCGATTTTAACATATAAAATTTCCAATTTAGAGAAAGTGTATAAGTCTGCTTACAAAATGTTAATTTATTTTAAATGCCTCCAAAAATAACGCGTTCTTTGTGATTTCTATATACAGCTATGCTTCCATTTCTTATACAAATGCTAACAACTCCATAAGAACTGGCCCGGCATGGCCAAACGTGTGAAGGCGTGCGACTCGTAATCTGAGGGTCGCGAGATTGCATCCCCTTCGTGCCAAACATGCTCGCCCTTTCAGCCGTGGGGGCGTTATAATGTGACGGTCAATCCCACTATTCGTTGGTAAAACAGTAGCCCAAGAGTTGGCGGTGGGTGGTGATGACTAGCTGCCTTCCCTCTAGTCTTACACTGCTAAATTAGGGACGGCTAGCACAGATAGCCCTCGAGTAGCTTTGTGCGAAATTCAAAAACAAAACAATCCATAAGAACTTAAGATGGATTTCTTAGCTGTACTGCTTTTCACTAGGAAAACGTGTCCGAGCTCCGCTACATGACTCATTGGTCCCCCCAGAGGGACCCAATCAAGCTTTTTATTTATTTAACTAGATAGAAATTTTGGCTTATATCGTTTAATTCTGAACTCAGGAAGAATTTAGGGTAAAAGGAAACCGGAGATGTTCATAAAATGATTTCTCTTCACACATTATGTGTGAAACTTATAGTGTGGGAGTGGGGGATCTTGTAAGAAATAGAAAAACATAAATGTAGACTGAAGAGTGAATTAAAACGAGAATGAATAGTTCTAGTTTAAGACTAGGGAAGTTTTAGCAAGCAAAAGCACCAAAAACCACAGACGTTTGATAATCTATTTTTTCTTTCATGTTAAAGCTGACTTGAAAACATAAGAACAGTGCGTGTAGTACCTGAGCGCATGTGCCTAGTTTGGTTACTAGCTTCAAGACTGTGGGAGGAGTTAGCTGGACATACAAAAATACATGTAGAACTACAAGATGAATTAAACATATTTGCTTGAATTTCACGCAAAGCTACATTAGAGCTATCTGCTTTAGCCGTCCCTAATTTAGCACTGTAAAATTAGAGGAAAGACAGCTCGTCATCACCATCCATCACCAACTCTTGCGCTTCTATTTTATTAACGAATAGTGGAATTGACCGTTACGTTATAACGTACCCGCGGCTGAAAGGACAAGAATGTTTGGTGTGACGGGAACTCATTCCTTCGACTCTCAGGTTACGAGTCGAGCGCCCCAACCACCTGGCCATCGTGCCGGTCCGATTAAATATATATATATATTCACACGAGGTAAGCTTTTCGGTCTAAGAGAGAGAACTTTCACGATTATAAATATTTATTGTCGTAGCTATATTTACTACTAAGATAAAAATATACACTAAAAGGGTACAAATAGAACTTATTTGTTTTCGGGAGGTAGTGGACTTGAAGGAGACTGCTAAAAAACTGTTATCGTCAAAACTATAAAAGATGCAGCCTTTTCGTTTCATAGTACGAGGGCTGTTCAAAAAATACGCGGACTGATGTCATAAAACAAAATGTACTTTATTTAGAAGTTACAGGTCTGGGACCCCTTCAAAGTACTCTCCTCTCCAACGCACACACTTATCCCAACGGTGTTTCCACTTGTTGAAACAGTCCTGGTACGCTTCTTTTGTAATGTCCTCCAGCTCCTTCCCTTAATCTCGGGAATCGTCTCAAATCTTCTTCCTTTCAAGGGTTCTTTGAGTTTGGGGAACAAGAAAAAATCGCAAGGAGCAAGGTCAGGTGAGTAGGGGTGGGGTGGGGAAAAACAGTGATCGAGTGTTTGGCCAAAAACTCACGAGTTCTGAGGCACAAATTTCGCAGCAACGCGGTGCATCTTCAATTTTTCAGTCAAAATCTCGTAACAAGATCCAACTGATATCCCACATTCTTCAGCAAGCTCCCTGACAGTCAGACGTTGATTTGCCCGCACCAGGGTGTTGATTTTGTCGACGTGTGGGTCGTCAGTTGACGTGGAAGGACGTCCAGGACGCTCATCATCATCAATGGACTGTCGACCATCCTTAAAACGTTCATGCCATTTGAAACATGCCGTACGCTTCATAGCAACATCACCGTAAGCCGTGTTAAGCATAGCAAAAGTTTCAGTCGCAGATTTTCCAAGTTTAACACAAAATTTCACAGCAAGTCGTTGCTCCTTCAGATCATTCATTCTGAAATCCGCCAAACGAAAAAATCGCACTTCACTTAAAACCGCGTAGCTAATACACAAATGAAGATATCTACAATCGAGAAATGGCGTCGTAATCAGCTGATCTGTGCAAACCTAGCAACACCAAGCGGATTCCCTTGGAACCAACTGGAGCCGCGCAATTCAAACAGTCCGCGTATTTTTTTAACAGACCTCGTAATAACGGAAGGTTTTTTATACCCACACATGTACAGAAACTTCAACGTATACAAAATTCTGTACTAACTTCAGCATACAAAGTACCACGTAGCACCTCAACCACATTCATGCACAAGTATGCAAACATAGATACAATAGCTGAAAGACTCTTGCATAATTCTCTAAAATATTTCAATAAGAATTGGCACAAAAATGACTTAATGTGTGATCTCGACAGATATCACGTACATGATGTAAATGGTACTAAATACCTCTCCCTTTAACATATATTTAAGAAATGTAACACAAGCTGGCCACTATGCACTAGACACTTAGTCCTTGTTTCTTTTATTTTTATAATTATTATTTTCTTTTTTTAATCATTATTATTATTTTATTTTCTTCTCTTTTTGAATTATTATTACTTTCTTTTCTGTGTGAGTGTTTGTGTTACTACAAGTAGTAGTAGCATTCTCTCAATCGAGAAAAAGGAGAAAAAATACAAAAAAATATATATATATGAAAATACAAAAAAAAAAATTAAATGGAAAAAAAACTTCTTGTTCGTCCATGCATGGACTGAGCCCTGAAATGGACCTGAGTATGATGTTATACTTTTACTCTGGCCCAAAGCTTTAAAAAAAACCAAAAAAAAACCCTAAGACAGACGCTATAATCGTTCGGGAGGAAGAGGTCAAATGTACCTGACCCTCCTGGGTATTTAACAACATCAATACCCAAATACCCACACAGTCAAACAGACCTCGTATTCGACTTACAGAATCAATTACCGACAGCTTCAACAAAAAAGAATGCACTGTAGCTTGCTTTCTCGACATTGAGAAAGCATTTGACACAGTGTGGCATAACGGCTTACGACATAGATTACTTGAAATGGCATTACCCCAGGAAACTATTCGCTGGCTGTCCAACTTCCTGGATAACAGAATGTGTAAAGTAAATGTAAATGGGGCCCACTCAGGGTCCTTTTCACCCGAAGCAGGAGTCCCGCAGGAAGGGGTTGTTAGCCCTATATTATTTATCATGTACGTGAGTAATATGCCTCTGTCGGACCTAAATTTAGGTTATGCATCACAGTTCGCTGACGATGTAGCAGTCTGGAAAAGTGCCCCCACTCCGTCAATAGCAGCAACGAACCTACAACCAGTTCTAATTAACATCGAAGAATACTGCCAGAAATACAGAATCAAAATCAATATTCCAAAAACCCAAGTCATATTATTCAGCAGACTGAATAAGCTGAAAAAAGATCCACCAAAACTCTATATGAATGGATCACTTTTACTGACTGCTACTTCTGCTAAATTTCTAGGTCTAACCTATGATTCAAAATTAACGTGGCTACCACATATTAAAAATGTACTGATACGAATCTGGAAAAGAGCAAACTATGCAAGAAGTCTTTCAGGTAAAATCCAAGGAACATCACCAGACAACATACTTAAAATCTACAAAACGTACATTAGACCAACAATAGAATATGCATCATCTGCCTGGATTAACACAGCACCCACACATGTACAGAAACTTCAACGTATACAAAATTCAGTACTAACTTCAGCATATAAAGTACCACGTAGCACCTCAACCACATTCATGCACAAGTATGCAAACATAGATACAATATCTGAAAGACTCTTGCATAATTCTCTAAAATATTTCAATAAGAATTGGCATAAAAATGACTTAATGTGTGATCTCGACAGATATCACGTACATGATGTAAATGGTCCTAAATACCTCTACCCCTTTTAACATATATTTAAGAAATGTAACACAAGCTGGCCACTATGCACTAGACATTTAGTCCTTGTTTCTTTTTATTATTATAATTATTATTTTCTTTTTTAATCATTATTATTTTTTTTTCCTTTTGAATTATTATTCAAGTATTGAATAATGATAATTATTATTACTTTCTTTTTGTGTGTGTGTGTGTGTGTTACTACAAGTAGTAGTAGCATTCTCTCAATCGAGAAAAAGGAGAAAAATACAAAAAATATATATATATATGTAAATACAAAAATATATATATATATATATAAAAATTAAATGAAAAAAAAACAAACTTCTTGTTCGTCCATGCATGGACTGAGCCCTGAAATGGACCTGAGTATGATGTTATACTTTTACTCTGGCCCAAAGCTTTAAAAAAAAAAAACAAAAAAAACCCTAAAGACAGACGCTATAATCGTTCGGGAGGGAGGAAGAGGTCAAAGGTACCTGACCCTCCTGGGTATTTAACAACATCAATACCCAAATACCGACACAGTGAAACAGACCTCGTACATTGTCCATGGCGTGCTTTCTACAGGACGTAGCATCACGGGGACATTTTTTTTCTCAATAACATGTTCAAAACAATTCTTACGACCTAACAGAAGTTGTCTTTTATTTAACTTTTTTCTCATGATTACGAGTGAAGATATTCATTGTGTGGGACAGTTAAAAATATTATCACAACATATTACAAAAATATACCTTAATAAGAAACACTGATTTTATAAATTAATCTAAAAATCAACATGACACAGCTGTTTGACTTCCGCTAGGCTTCGATGGGTGGAGCTTATTTCTGACGTATGTTTGGCATAACTTTGTTCACGTCGATATAAAACAACTATTGAGAAACAATTTTAAAAATTACATTTTTATAATATCCTTCGATTAAAAACAACCAAGGTATGATTCTGTAGAGACCTCTTTAATGGAAATATTCCTGAAAAGTCAACATCTTGAATGACTGAAAAATGTTAAAAGTGCAAAGTCTCATTTGTAAATAAATTTTATATTCCTGCCCCCCCCCAAAAAAAATCTAAATACAATTAACACAAAACAAGAAACAGAGAGAACATTATATCGTATGAATTGAAAATAGTACGGTCTATAAACATTTTTATCACATGACTGGGCTTGTTTATTTAAAAATATCTCATTTTTCAGTTCAGAGTGACTTTGCATTATTACCACATTTTGTAAAATATTGTATCCTCTGCTGCGTATGAAGCTAACGGAAGCATATTTATCTTGTTGTTGAAGCTTCATAGCCTTTTTAAATTACGCTTGTTTCGTTCATAAATGTGAAGATAGAAAGTTATCCTGCAGTTCGATCGTTTTGCAAGAGTCAGCTGAGCAGATTATATGAATTACTTGTAAATTATTTGTGTCTATTAGACTGTCTACTCGATATTTATCGAATCTCCAAAGCCTTTACGCACGTTCTTGTGTGCATCTTTTTTTTTTTAAGGTATAAGGATTGTACTGTTTCATTGAAGTTATAAAATGCCGTTTATCAAGTTAGTTTTATTTGCTATTAGCGAGGTTATATTAGTTCTATTAATTGTTGTTGGTTGTTATTAAGCACAAAGCTATACAAGGGGATATCGGATGTCTGTTCTTTGTCCATTACGAGTGCCGAAATCTGGTTTCTAGCAGTATAAACCAGCAAATCTTCCGCTGTGCCAGGGTGTGTGTGTGAGGGGGGTTCTATTTAGTAAAATAAATTTAAACTGGTAAAGAAACTTGCAAATTCAAGTATAAGGGAAAATGCCCTAACTGAGTGTGTATTTAATATACACTTAAACTGCTTTAAGATCTTAACTACGACCAATAACGAGTTAACACCTGCATTGAAGAAAGTTTGATTATATGTGAATTGAGGTTAGAGATTCATAAAATACGGGTTCGAACCCCCGTCACACCAAACATGTTCGCCCTTTCAGCCGTGGGGGCGTCATGATTCGACGGTCAATCCCACTATTTGTTGACAAAAGAGTAGCCCAATAGTTGGTGGTGGGTGGTGATGACTAGTTGCCGTCCCTCGAGCATTACACTGCTAAATTAGGAACAGCTAGCGCAGATAGCCCTCGTGTATCTTTGCGCGAAATTCAAAACAAACCAAACCAAGTTTCTCTTTATTTTATAGTTACAATGGTCATGCTGTAAAGTTTGTAATGTTGGTGTTCACAATAATTGTTAAAGGTTATGAAAGATGTTAGTATTTCACGTGATAGTTAAATGGCCTCTTACTCTTCAAAAATACTGACTAAAGGTCAAAGTTAAGATATCTAAAAGTTATACCATTTGAGCTTTTATTATAATTATTGGTTGAACGGTTTCTTAGGACTCAAAAATGTTAAAATACGATGCCATGTTAACTGTCAGAGGCGCCATTAGACACTTGTACATGGTCCCAATTCTAGTTTACAGTGCCTAAAAGCCCCAATTGAGTGTCTTAAAAATCATAATAGAAAGGAATGGTTGGTATCATACTGAAATGCCCATAATTTCAGCACTTATGGGTCCGGACTCCGAATCTTATAAGATCTAACAATGCCTCTGTTAGTTGAGTTCATTTATAAAAGAAAAACAATTTTAGATATAAGAAATAGAGCACAACAAAGAGACAGTTTCTTCTGTCAAATGATATTTATATCATTAGTTTATTTTTATTTATTTGAAATTCCAAATAACGCCTTTTCGGGAATTATTTTGTTTTACACTTTCGTCCAAGGTAAACTTACGTTTAACAGTATCTAAAAAGAGAAATGAACAATTGTATTGAAATTGTATTGTATTGTATCGTTATTAGTAGCTTAAAGACACTCAAGTTTTGATATTTGTTCGATTCAAAATTCTTGTCCTTTAGACACAATCATGCAAAAGTAACGTTGTAGGGTGACCAAGGATTGACAGAGGGCCTGGCATGGCCTAGTGCGTGACGCGTGCGACACGTAATTCGAGGGTCGCGGGTTCGCGACCGTCGCGCCAAACATGCTCGCCCTCCCAGCCGTGGGGGCGTTATAATGTGACGGTCAATCCCACTATTCGTTGGTAAAAGAGTAGCCCAAGAGTTGGCGGTGGGTGGTGATGACTAGCTGCCTTCCATCTACTTTTACACTGCTAAATTAGAGATGGCTAGCGCAGATAGCCCTCGTGTAGCTTTGTGCGAAATTCAAAAACAAACAAACCAACGATTGACAAAAAAAAAAACAAGCCGCAAGGCATTCTGGTAGTCTCATTATTTCAAGCAATAATATGAGCATATTTAGCTTTTAGAATCCGACCTTTATATTAAAAGAAATGTTTTAATACGAAATTGTATAGGATGAAGAATCTAACTTGTACTTACAGAAATAAACATAAAAAGAACTACATGTGATACTAAGTATATTTTTAAACCAGTTATTGTGCGATATTTAACAGCTGAAATAAAACAAACAAATAATAATTAATCAGACATTGCTATGTACAAATCATACCGTAAACCGTATGCTATTAGTGAATAACTGATTTCTTATGGATTAGTAGTTTGGTAGTTTGATAACACTATGTAACAAAAGTTTTATTTTTTCTTGTTCCTGGGCAGAAAGTGTTATTTCCCAATTGCTTATGCTTAAAGTAAATGGAAAATACCTATTTTTATCTTTAAACTGCTTTTGTGACCTGGGTAATGAAATTTTCAAATTTACCCATTTTCCAGAACATTCCAGGTAGATTCAGCGCTGAGTAGCTGATAGAGAATTTTCTCGAACTTACAAGAATTTTCAAGAATATTCTGGAATGCTGTAGAAGCCTCAAAGGTGTGCTGCTCCATAACGAGAGTAAGTATCCGTCTCTTCCCCTGACTCATTTGGTGCACCTCAAAGAGGAATACAACAGCAAGGTTTGAAGGGAATAATGGCTGTTTTCTGTACTTTCACAACATAAGCAATTAAGAAACAACACGTACTATCCAGGAACCAAATTTGTGTTGCATAGTGTAATTGATGACTGAAAGAAATTACTGAACTTTGTTAAATTTCAACCAGATGTTACACAATATATCGAAGTAAACTTGAAGCACACTTATAACTCACTTAAAATCTATGAGGTGTTCTATCTATCTTATGCAAACTAATATCCTAGAAATTAATCTTTTACTGAAAATTGTATTGATATTAATTGTATATAAATATGTTTATTTTCCCACTTAACACAATAAAGAACCTACCGGCCCTACATGGCAAGGTGGTTAAGGCACTCGACTCGTAATCCGAGGGTTGCGGGTTCGAATCCCTGTCACACCAAACATGCTCTCCCTTTCAGCCGTGAGGGCGTTTTGATGTGACGGTCAATCCCACTATTCGCTGGTAAAATAGTAGCTCAAGAGTTGGTGGTGGTTGATGATGACTAGCTGTCTTCCTTCTTGTCGTACAATGATAAATTAGGGACGGCTAGCACAGATAATCTTCGTGTAGCTTTGCGCGAAATTCACAAAAACAAGCAAACAAAGAACCTCTTACGAACGTTTATCTATATTTTCCTTTAATATCCATACTAGTAAATTTGGGCCTTTTACAAATTAACACAAATCACTTTTCACTAACCCCCTCTCCCATCCTATTACATTATTTAATTATACCATAGTCTATGACATAATGCTTTCAAGAAGGAATTAACATTTAATTTCTGTATTTTCCCTAAGTAATTGCGTACAATTATTTTAGTTACATAAAATTTATATATAATCTTAACACAAGCATTGAATCCACATGTGTTCAAGTGGTGATATCTAACTTCGTCTGCTATGTGTTGATACAAAAATAAAGATTAGGAAACATCAAAATAACACTTTATAAAATTGTTGGTAAATATCTTCCGGAGTTTTCTGGTACATAAATACACATTATACATATAAATATGTGTCTGAGCTAGAGAATAATAAGTTATTGTGATCTGATACAGTCACTGGACATGTCATGCTAAGCTTTATCCGTTATTCGCTCTACTGAACCAAATAACTGACCGGCCTCTGCTCATATTCCGGGAGCAGACCTCCTATCTATCATGTTGAACTATCAAGACTGATGCACGTGAACAGCACGTGAGTTACCTTGAGGGCTGGGAAGAACAGCCAGATGCGAATAAGAAAGAAATCTTAGTACACGAGAAACACAAGACTGGGCGTTAGACTTGTTGCCATGGCAATGGGTGGTGTTATATCAGACGCACGCACAACTCATTTTCGCAATGTGACGTTTTAAATTTCTAAACTTTGTACAGAATCTTTCTCCAAGAAACTTTGATAATCAAACACTGTTTATGGTCAGAAGATAAAGGAAGAACTTTATACAACTTACTACAGTGAAACTGAAATAAAGTATTTATTTTTTCTTTTTTTTTAAAAAAAAGTATTTCCTACTGGAAATTTTTTCACTGCGGAACAACCCACGGATCTCATATCAAAACACGTTAGTGTGTGATTTTTTGTTTATGATACTCTTAACGTCTAATTTTAACTCTTAGACCAAAAAACTGATCACATTCAGCATTAAATCTAACGTAACTCTAACAAGGAACAGACAATAAATTAACACTTTTCAGAAAGATTCTGACAAGCAGCCTACACTTGGGTTAGTTTCTCTATAGCAACGCTTATATTAATTCAAATACGACAAATACTAGAGGATATATTTATTAGTAATGGAAAAGAGATATCACCCAGTGAGACACTTATAAACAGGCTGATGCAACATTATACCATTTGGAAATAAAAAAGCCAGTGTATAATTGTTCGAATATTGCTTTTATTTTCGCTTTTAAACGATAACATCGAAGGCTTGTTTAGGATAATGCATTTCGTCTATGAAGAGAAGAAAGGTGCGTTAATTTTTAATGTAAATGTCAGAGAAAATCGTTTCTCTAACGTAACTGAAAACAATAATATCTGCAGATAATCGTTACATAAATATTCAAAACGTACTTAATTTACTATAGATCGTATGACGGACGTCCATTCCCCAGTGGTACAGCTGTGTGTCTCCTAACTCACAGTGGTAGAAACCGGCCTTCGATACCCATAAATAGCTTAAGAATAAAACAGAAAAAATTGATAAAATCCAAGTTTTTTTGCTATTTACTTTATAAGTTTTGTTACACAGTTTGGGCTTTAATACGGCTTCCAAACCTGATCATCTACGGATTTACAACGCTAAAATAAGGGGTTCGATTATCTTCAGTGAATACGGCAGATAGCCCGAAGTGGCGTTCCTATGAGAAAACACACATGCTCCAAACTAACAACAGACCAGTAAATATATCACTTAATCTAGAAATATGATTGGAAATTGTAAATATTTACTGATAACGTTTTAGTACAGACCATAAAGAACATCCATTCTGGATATTTTAGTAACATGTAAATGGTGCTACTAATTGCCTTTGAAGTTCAGTAAACGCCTTTCCATTAATTGTTGTCTTAAGATATAAAGTACTTAAAATGGATTATTTTTCTTCTTAACTTATTTTTAGCGCTACCTCTTGCGTACGTTTTATATGTAGCAGTATTCTTGAGATCTAATTGATTTGTGTTAGGTGCGGCATGACCAGGTGGTTAAGTCACTCGACTCGTAATCTGAGGGTCGCGGGTTCGAATCCCCGGCACTCCAAACATGCTCGTCCTTTCAGGCGTTGGGGCATTATAAAGTAACGATTAATCCCACTATTCTTTAGTAAAAGAGTAGCACAAGACTTTGCCGTGGGTTGTGATGACTATCTGTTTTCCGTTTAGTACTACATTGCTAAATTAGGGACGACTAGCGCAGATAGCCCCAGAGTAGCTTTTTGCGAATATCAAAAACAAACAAACAATCATTTGCGTAATCATAGAATGTTTCCCAAAACTTCAGTTTCCTTTACTTTGTAAGGACTTTGGTTATCAAAAAGTACCAATGCCAAGATTACAGATAAACACTTAGCAAGAGTTACCAGTTTAAAACTGGCTGCTAAGTTATTGACAAATGCATAAAATACCGTAAATTTGAAATACATAGCATAAAATTAAAAGATACAAGTATGTAGAGACTCCAAATATTTTTTTCTGTTTTATTGATACATGAGTAGTTAAAGGGATAGAGAAGTAGTATTTTCTAATTTTATTAATCGTTAGGTTGTATAAATATGTGTATGATACTATTTTTTGCAACTATATGCGTGTGTGGTTCCATCTACTTGAGATCCTAAGATCTGAATGATTTTCTCACTGCTAGGTATGCATGAATAGAATATACGTCAACTGCAGTAACTAAGGTGAAACAAAGATGACGCAGTGTGTTAGTTTACCATTTTTTGAAATGGATATATAAGCTATCTAAAAATTTGATTCATTCTATATAATTCGGTCTTTGTCTTACATAATAATGATATATTTTATTCATTCCAAAGTGTAATTTGGATATAAATAAATGTGTATTCGAGTGCACCACACTGTCTTATTAACACAAACTTTCGTATCTGAATGCAATAACACAACATTGTCTGAACTAATTGTTTGTCCGTTTTTTGCTTTTTTTGTTTTTACAATGAAAACTAATTTTCATAAAACACACTAATATTACTTACTTCTAAACTGAACTTTACTCCGACATAATTGTTTTTTTTTCTTTCTAAGTCAAAGGTAAAATATTTTAATAAACAGAAATGGTTTCACAAACATTCAGAAATCTAAGAAAACCATAAATGCACGATAAAGCATGTTAGAATCTTTTATATTGATCTAATTGCATGTTTCGCCATTCTTCAATTAAACCAATTTACTCGGTAACTGTTGAAATATACTGTTCCTCTTCAGTTGATAGTTGTGCTACCACCATTTGCTACGATGATATATCATTTACATCCATGTATTTCGTGATAATTATGTCTGAAACTCTATACATAAGGACCGATAACATATAATAATAATTTGTTGTAAAAGTGAGGGAAGTCATTACTGGCAATTTTATTATTATATTCACGTACTTCAAATGTTCTGTTGTTGTTGTTTTTTTTTACTTTGTGGTAAGAAATGAGTCGGGTAACAAAACATTATTTAAATATACAGTGTGGGCATTACAGTGAAATCATTCCGTATTCTTTTAAAACAATAATTTGAAACACTATACGTATTTGGTTAGTCAATTGTCTTTAAGTGCATGAAATGAATTTTCGAGAAGCATGGGAAAATTAACTACATAAACTATCCAGCTTTCCTATGTAAATGTCGAAATGCAAAGTAGTTACTGTTGGAAACAGTACGCCTGTTTTATGATTAAGGCGAAAATGTTTTTAAAACAGCACTGGAAACAGTGACGTTTGGGTTCACTGCCGTTGGTTTATTTCCAATTATAGCAGAGATATTTATTTACGAAAAAGCAACCTAATGATTCAAGTTACAAATATGCATTTCTTAGAGTGTTTTGGAGGAACAGTACAACAGTTCTTTTTACTAGATTAAATACCATATTTTACATTGGTTTATTAACTCAGTGAAAATTATAAGTAATAAAGAAGTGCTTGTGTCTCAGGCGTTTTTTTACATTACTTATGTACATACATGTTTGTTTGTTTTTTCATATAGCAAATCCACATCAGGTTATCTGCTATGTCCACCGAGGAGAACCGAACCCCTGATTTTGGAGTTGTAAATCCGAAGACTTACTGCTATCCCACCAGGGGACTACTTATATATATATATATATATATATATAAAGCATTTATATTAATTGACTAATCTTGATTTTATATGTTCCCCCCGCTAGTACAGCGGTAAGTCTACGGATGTGCAATGCTAAAATCAGGGGTTTGATTCCCCTCGGTGGGCTCAGCAGGTAGCCCGATGTGGCTTTGCTATGAGAAAACACACACACGCTTTTATATGTAAAAATATATAGTGACTTTCTAGAATCAAATTAATGTTACCGGCTAAATTATTCACAATAACTACAAAGATACATAGATTAAGATGTCACATTTTAAAACGAGATGGGAAGGTCCGTATGTTTTTAACTTTAAAGACATGTACTTTGAATTATTTTTATACAATGTTTTCAATACTGTAATCCCTTGCTTCTCAGTTTTAATGTGACGTTTTTCTTTTCTCTGAATATTTTTGTGTGGAACTTTTGTTTTGTTGTCTTTTGTTCTAAAATCCTCGTTGTTGTTTTAGCGTTATTTTAAAGTACATTTATATTTTTACAATAAATACAGTTGACTACTTGAAACTTTAAATTGGCGAGTGATAAGATGTGGGTCTCTTTGCATCTATATTTCTACCACCATAATTTTTAGAAGCCTACTCCTAAGATATCTATCTCTTTAATGGCTTCGGTTATAAGAAATAATCGTGGTTAGTGTGTATTTCTGAGTTTTCGTGAAAACATTAAAGAACAAGTGATATCATGTCTTCGTCGCTTTCCCTCCAGCCTTACACTGCTAAGTTAGAGACGGCTGGCGCTATAGCTCTCGTATATGTCTGCCCGAAATTCAAACAAACGAACATTGTCATTTCTAATAAGAGAAACCTACTTCGATAGTAATAATTCACTAGCTGAAGGGAGACAAGGTTTCCATAAATGATTATTTCAACTAATTATGTCGTAATAATCTATAGGAAACACATGGTATTGGGGTTCGAAACACGTTTCTTGTTTAAGTTATTATTTAAAAGTTTAATTGATGGAAGACTGGGACAGAGTCTTATAAGCCGGTAGTAAAATTTAAAAAATCTAAATAGCTGAAAAGACATTTACAAACACAAAAGCCAACTAAGTGAACAAACTTATATTTTGATCACTTCCCATCTCTCATACTCTGTTTAATCTATTTGCTTGCGTGTACCTTAAGTCTTAGTCCTATGAGAGATATAGAAAACGAGCTAAATGTATATTTGTAGCTAGTATCAGTATTTTAAATGGGCGTATTATAAAGTATTATAAATGTTAGTACTTAATGTAAGCACAGAAATGCGTATAATAAATTGCATCAACTGAACTATATTAATGACTAATGCTCAGTGACACTTGGGACGTAAAGTATAATTCTATTTTTTTCTTTACTTTAAACATACCATTTGATATATACCAAAAAACTAAAAAAACATGCTTGAAATGGTGGTCTTAATTTTCTAGTTGTGCAGTGGCGTTTTGATTCACAGATGCATTTTGAATGTATCTTATCAATCTTACCTTACCAACTAAAGGGAAATACGAACGTTTATGCTTTCGGTAACAGAGGTCGTTTAGAAAAAAATGATAGACTTTAAATTCCGAGATAGCCTATTATAAGAAAAGAACGGCTGTTTGAATGAAACTTGGGAAAGCAACTTTTCTTGCTAAATTTTATATTGTGATACTTCAATTTACATATCAAAATAAAATATAAAAGGTTTAATAATTTCTCGTTATCTATAATGCATTCCGACATATGACGAAATCATTAGGAAAACTACCATTAATGTATTAAAATGAACAAAACGTTTAGCATGATAAACTAATCTAGTAACTAATCATACGCCTTTAAATTCTAGATAGATAATTAATGAATACCAAAATCACATTTTTACCAGAATTATTGTTAAAATGGCAAATATATAAATGGAATTTTATCTTGAGATATTTATTCTTTAAAATATTCAAAATTTTAGTTAAAATTGATGTTATTGCATGAGTAGAAGATCTTCAAGGCATTTCTTTGTGAATAATTGGATATCGAGAACAAAAGTGTATTTTAATGTCATGCGAGCGGGCTCAGATCATAGTATTGATGGGCTTAATATAATATATACGAGGTAAGTATTTATACTATAACTTTTAATTAAACGTGTACACCTTCACAAAATTTGGTAGACTTTTAGCAAAGATTGCAGTTTTGTACATAAAAATCAAATTTTTAATCTATAAAACATCGTAAATACATTTCAAACATTTGTTTTCAGTAAAACTTTATACTTTGTTATTTTTTATATCCTAAGTATAAGGGGCCTATCAATACGACCGACTTCGTAACCACAATAATATATTATGAAATAAATATAAATTATGCTTCTATTCACTTTATAATGACTACAGATTTCGTAAGAAAACACAAATGTTTAGTCTGAATAGCTTAAACCTCGTAACATTATACATTTATGTGTATGTATTATATTAACCTTCCATTCATACCTGGCTAACACTATAGAAATTGCACTGATACTGTGCCCCTGCGGTAATGTTACTGTAGCCAATAATGTAAAACTGAGCTGTCTTCACTGAGTTTTAGTGGAGTAGTATTTTATAAAATACAGTCACATTTACCAATAAGTTCTTAAACTTATTTCTGTTAAAACATGGAACAGTAAATAAATAAGTATAGCAAATAATTATATCTTATAATTATGACGAGCTTTGTATTCGTTTGCTGCTTAACATAGGTAGCTAAGCATTTCAAATTTTGCACATGGAGGATGTGAAACGAAATATTTTTAAGCATTATATACATATTTAAAATAACCAAAATTCATAAATAACTATAGAAATACCATATAATTCCACTATGAGTTATCAAGCTTAGTAAATAAGTTATATTTTGTCTTTGAAAATTACTAATTTCCAGCAGACTAAAGACACGACCCAACTCCTCGAAATTTTGGTTTCAAAGAACTTCCTGGCATTTTATAAATGTTTGAAAAGGGGACATTTTTAGCTTTCTATTGGTTATTCACATGTCATATATTAAAGTAAATGTATATAAAGGAATGTTTCCAAAGATGGAAAGAGATGAGAGGGGCTACTGTATTTCATTCAGTATATAAGCCATATCTCAACAAATGGAAAAGATATAAGATTCTTATTTTATATTCTAGCTCACCAATATCGGTAATTTAAGTTCATAATTCGTATAAAGCTATAGTTGATTTAAAAAGAAGGCTAGCAACCATGACGTTCCAAGAAGAAAGTTAGTAACCATAACGATCTAAAACGACTGTCAACAATAATCGATCTAAGAAAAAAACTAACAACCATATCAGCTTAAAAAGAAGGTTAACAACAATGACCAATCTAAAAATGTGTGATTGTTACTTCTTTTACAATAACCGGATAACAAGGAGAACCTTTACTGTTAGCTCAAACGGCAAGTAAAAACAAATTGTACACGTTTTTTCTAGAAGATTTTTACCTTCAGCTTTCCTGCTACTTTGACTGAAAATGACTAATTTTGTTTTGAACGTCAAAATGAAGTAAAAATATATCGGCTAAAGTTTGCAGCATGTTAATAGTTGATGAAGCTGACACTGCTCTACCGCTTCCGTTCTCGTCTCCTTATCATTCGTGTTTTGCAATTTGTGTTTACAGATTTTCATTACTAAACTCGATCCTTTGTTATTGGTTTATGGAGAATCGTTACACGTATTTAGAATATTATTATTAAACCGTTGCAAAAATATAATATTTCTCTTATTATACCATTGGTTTTAGTCTTTGTTCCTAAAGCAAGTGGTCAACCACTTGTGTCCTACTTTCACAGTAAAGATCACGGGTTCGAATCTCTGTCATACCAAACATGATCGCCCTTTCAGCCTTTGGGGCGTTATAACGTACGGTCAATCCCATTATTCGTTTATAAAACAGTGGCCCAAGAATTGACGGTGGGTGGTGATTACCAGATGCCTTCCTTCTAATCTTCAATACTAAATTAGGGACGGTTAGCGCACATAGCCCTCATGTAGTTGTGTGCAAAATTCAAAAAACAAACAAACTGATATTAAAGAGTTACGAGTTAGTTTTTATTTTTTTTCGTGCAGAGCTACACAAATACACTTATTCGTTCCTAATTATTAACTGATAGGCTACAATGAAAGCAGCTATCCAACAGCACTTACCGCCAACACATGAGTTAGTTTTACTTCACCGAATAGTGGGATTTGACTGGCAATATTATAACGCACGAGATGCGAGCTAAGATGGTTGGTTTTTGGAATTTCGCACAAAGCTACTCGAGGGCTATCTGTGCTAGCCGTCCCTAATTTAGCAGTGTAAAACTAGAGGGAAGACAGCTAGTCATCACCACCCACCGCCAACTCTTGGGCTACTCTTTTACCAACGAATAGTGTGATTGACAGTAACATTATAACGCCCCCACGGCTGGGAGGGTGAGCATGTTTTGGCACGACGCGGGCGCGAACCCGCGACCCTCGGATTAGGAGTCACACGCCTTACGCGTTAGGCCATGCCAGGCCGCGAGCTAAGATACTCCGGATTCACACTCAGGTAATGCTAAACAGTAGACCACGCCTAGTCCATGTGGTATCGGAAATACGGTTTGCGCATTGACATTTGCAGGTTGTACTCGTCAATCCCACGAGCAAAATTGATACTGAAATAAATAGAGATATCGTCGATGTCTATCACTTTGTCAGCTAAATTTTTATACGCACTGCGATAACAGTGTTCTGGTGCATTATGAATGATAAATGCCAACGCATAATGAAATTGTCATGAAAAGAAAAATTTATATCGGTATTTTATTCTTGAATATGACGATAAATCACGACTAGAGGTAGAAGCGTACGACATATTGATAATATTCCAGGCTGGAGTTAAGTATCTGGGATGGCTTATATGCGTGACACAGACTCCTAAAACGGTGAAATAATACATCTTCTCTAGTTCTGTCAATGCTGAAAAGACTAGCCTTGTTGTATCAATAGTAGTTTAAAAGTTGGCTTGGTATATTAGTTGACTTATACATTACACATTGTTCAATTAACAAGAGCTCATCTAAGTCCTCAGTATGATTTTTAGTTACTTAGGTTATTTAAATGCTAATGTTGCTAGAGCTAGCTAGAAATGTTTGTTTGTTTGTTTTAATTTCGCACAAAGCTACTCGAGGGCTATCTGTGCTAGCAGTCCCTAGTTTAGCAGTGTAAGACCAGAGGGAAGGCAGCTAGTCATCACTACCCACCGCCAACTCTTGGGGTACTCTTTCACCAATGAATAGTGGGATTGACCGTCACATTATAACGCCCTCACGACTGAAAGGGGGAGCATGTTTGGAAAGACTGCGATTCGAACTCGCGACCCTGAGGTTATGAGTTGAGTGTCTGAACCAGCTGGCCATGTTGTCCCTAAGTTATTTCACCAGACAAGCGTACACAGAAGGATGTGTGGGGTCTCAATGATGGCTTTCTCTTACTGAAAAGTTACTTTAAATCCTGGATCCTCAGTATAGATTAAGCATGACTTAAAAATCAATCCAGTCTTTATATTTAGTTCTCAGTGTTAATATTTCCCTACTAAAAGAGCACCTAATGACGTATGAAAGTTTTTCTGAATCTGCTATTTTGATCTCCATTTTGGTATTTTTTCCTATTGAGAACTGTTCTCATGCCAAGTGAATTATTTTCAGTTTTTCAACTTTTTCTAGCTTTAACATTTTTACTAAGGGGAGTTAGCTCGTACATAACTTTATTCTGGATGTACTAACATTAATTAGTTATTATCTACAAGAAATTTGAATTGGCGTATACAATGTTAGGTAAATGGCTTCTGGACTTATTAACGTTAGGTATTAACTAGTGGTTGTCATATAGATTGTAAATGTTAATTAACACTAGGTACGATTTTTGTTATATATTAGTGATATGCCACGAATCTTAAATTTATTTTTAATGGGAGGTGTCCTACCCTACCAGAGTCTTCACTGTCTTGGAGAAAGTGACGGCCCCAATTGACGCAGTTATTTTATACATTCCATAGAAGTAGTCAAGTAGCAAATGGATGATGTTATTTACGATGCCGTTCTAACCTTTTATAGGTCGATAAGCTCAAGCGAGATAAATAACGTAGCTTTAGATAGATTAGATTTTTCACAAAGATACAGTGACATTACTGACTAAGCAGCTTCCAGTATTGGAGTGGATATTAAGTTCGTTTTTTTTCTAGATTCCATGTAAATATCTTTTTCCATCTTTGGTGTGGATTTTTA
Organism: Tachypleus tridentatus; assembly: GCF_004210375.1. Classification (NCBI taxonomy): domain Eukaryota; kingdom Metazoa; phylum Arthropoda; class Merostomata; order Xiphosura; family Limulidae; genus Tachypleus; species Tachypleus tridentatus. The sequence continues at coordinate 98,669,992 of NC_134836.1, forward strand.
ATATTGTCATCGAATCATCAAACAATAGACTCGATGTTGGTAGATCTTTCTGGACTAGCGCATCCAAAACGGTGGCCAGGGTAGTACTAGTTATTATGATTGTTCTGAAATTGTCACTGGCTTTGCCAGTTGTCACTGCTCTTTTATGTAGAGATAGATGTACCAGTCTTATAGACCTAGGTAGTTTAAGTCTCATTGCTTTCACTGTTTGATTATCTCTCAGTTTTTAGTCCTTATTTTGAATTTTCGTTGTTGATAACAGTGAATTTTTAAACGTATGGTTTCTGTCTCTTTGTCCAGCATTCGAGAATATTTACCAAGTCCTAAAAGACTATTTGTTTGTAAATAGCCGCTACTACATTTATTTCTAATGTTACAAAGTCATCAACAATCTTTTGACTTCATCGCACATTTAAATAAGCTGCATACCTTAAATTGATAATGAATATGCTCAGATTCGTTAGAGTAATAAAACGTAGAATAATGAAATAAAAATGTGTGCGTGTGTGTAAAAGTTTCATAAGCCCTACTGTAAGATCAGCTTATTTTTATTCTATACGTTGGTGTTCAATAATTACCCAAAGTACCTCGGGTTCTGTAGCGACGTTAAACAAATGAACAACAACAAAAAACTGGATGCTTATATTAAGATGCCACGGCGAAGCTTCTTGGTTTCAAATCAACTTTCTCGACAGACGTGGATAATTATATTCAATTCCAACGAATCAGGTCGACTCTTACGTGTATAACGTAGTTCAATTTTCCTTCCACAATCAACAGTGACGTGTCACATTGCGTCATCTACCTTGTCTGGCAACCACCATCCAAAATCCAAATCCGAAGCAACTTCTGTTTTTATTGCATAATAATAATTTAAACGTAACTAGCAGGCAACTCATGTACAACAATAAATTAATTTCTACGAAATCTTAATCAATGCAAAAAAATTATGTAGAATAAAATATATAAAAAAATTAGGCCTATGGAAACGAGAATAGATAAATAAATTAAAATATTTCCATGTGTTTTATATTTGAATAAATTCAGAGGAGTAGCCTTCTATTCCTTAATGTTTTTTTGGCTGTTACAACGCCGAATTTTCGTGAAGTTTGGTTTAACTGTGGACATCTCTTGATTTAGTTCAATAGTATTAAAAGCAGGACTGAAGTTTCTATTGTGACTCAACTACAATCGGTTTCTTTCTAAGAAAATATGTTTTATTCCTCTACTACATCGTTAACTGTTTCTTTATATTATTTTTGTTGTGTAGATTCAATCAATACTAATTCTATTCAGCAACCATCCGCTGAACCCAAACCAAAATATAAAGGTTAAACGTAACTAAATTACGTTTTTTTTTTCTCTTGATTTTGATGAAAGTAAAGGAAAAACAGAAACGAAACATTTTCTACCGCCTACAAAATGTAAGGAGCTAATGTCATCCATGTTTTATTTTTCTTTACACTAAGCCCCTTTGTGCCAAATAAACAATAATTTACCCCTTGAAGTTCTCTAGTTTTTAAGTTTCTTAGTTTGGGGGTATCTTTCTGCACCTGGAGATTACTTTATTTTTTACTAATGTACATAATTAGTAAAATAAAAACAAATCGTAATTTTAAATACTCCAGCCAACAATTTCCTGATCATTAAACAAGTTAGTAAAAAAAAAGAAACCTATAAAGTGAATAAAAATAAATATATTTTTTTTTGTATTGAACGACACCAAAAATAATTATTAAATTAGTCCTATCTTATCTGCTTCTTTTCTGATCGATAACCTTATATAAAATGTATTGATTTTGCTTATTCGTAACTCATGTTTTCATGGTATAATGTGTTTGTTGCATGTGAGATTTGTTAGAATTTTGTTAGGTATTGTTTACTAGTCAAAAAGAGAGGAACAAATTAGGTCATTTGAACAAAACATTGTTCAATATTTAAGAGTTATGCAGAGGTTAATCTTCATGAAGAGTGGAAAATAATAAGAATAAAGAGATTAAATATATACATTAATTTTTTAAAAAAATGATTGATAGGCAACTTGTTATAAGTTAATAGGATTGTTAAATGTTTAATAATTTATAATACGAAGTTTATTTTGGTTAATTATTTTGTTATTTGTCTTTTGAAATAAACCTCCAACTATTGTGTTTTAAGTTTTTTCTAGTTTACTTGTATTTTTAGTTGATTCTAATTTTTAAAATAAATGATTCACGAAATATTGAAACGTGACGTAACTTCGTACAATGAATTATTAACTAGTTTCTCAAGCATCCAATATGTTTTAGTTTGTTCGTTTGTCAGGAGACTGTAACTAATTTATAGTTGTATTTCATACAATGTTGATTTGCCCTTGGCAAAAACGAGTACTACAAGGAAAGCAACAAGGAAAGTAAGTTTGTCTGTTTGTGTTCCCGTTGTTGAAAAGTTGAAACAGTATTGTTAAAAATTAAATTATTAACACTCAATTTTCTTGTACTTTTTCTTTAAAATACTTTCTAATATTATAAGATATTTTCATTATATTTAAAAGAAAAACACGAAGTATTTTCACAATTAACTCATAAAGGTCGTACTCAAAGAACATCTTGTTGACTCTAGATTATAAACCACCTGGTTGGTATTTAAAGTCACATTGTTGACTTTAGATTATAAACCACCTGGTTGGTATTTAAAGTCACATTGTTGACTCTAGATTATAAACCACCTGGTTGGTATTTAAAGCCACATTGTTGACTCTAGATTATAAACCACCTGGTTGGTATTTAAAGTCACATTGTTGACTCTAGATTATAAACCACCTGGTTGGTATTTAAAGTCACATCCACCTGTACAAAATGTGCTCAGAGAATTTCATTTTTGAACTAATGTGTCTAATTTGCTTTGACGAATACATCTGTAGACAATCTACCAGTAAAAAAACTGACCAATACATCTATAGACAATCCACCAGTAAAAAACTGACGAATAATCATATCATGACACCGAAACTAAAGACTCATGGGAATTTATTTCAAGACTTCTAATATCAAAGTTGATACGAGCAACGGTCGAAGCAACAAACAGGAAAGTTGCTGTAGCTATTGTAATACAATAAACAAATAAACTCACACCTATCAACGTCACAGTTGGGAAGGAATGACATCATGATTTTCTTGATAAACAAAAATACACCAGTCTTTCAAGACTACACTTATCTGGATGATGAAGAAATAATAATTAATGATAATTACTTGATATACATACACAGAAAACTAATAGTAACAAAAGAAAACAAAATTAAAATTAGTACCGAAAAAAGCGCCCTAACCACGTGGCCATGTCAGGTCGTTGTAATAAGCAATTTAAATCTAGTAATTTTACTATAGTTATAATACGTTAATACTGAGGTATTTCTACTACCTGACTTTCTGTCTTCAATTTTATTGGATAGAAAAATGTTAAATATAGTAAAAATAAGATGAATTACTGCCGCATGATAAAGCACCAATCAAAACGCCCTAACGTTAACACAGCGCCGTCACGTTTTTTCAGTTCTTTTCGACCTAACAGAAGCTCTCCAAAACTTTGGTTATTTTTTAGATCTCAAAAAAGTAATATGAACATAAAATTAACCACATCATAAAAATAACCAAAATAAAATACTTGAACCAACTTAAATTGCAATTTCTTGTCGACAGTTTTTTGAATACAATTAACAAGTAATTTTGTAAGGAAGCCACTTTCCACTTTGTTTTTATCGTAAATATATATAATTTTAAAGTTAAACATGACTCTTCTCAAGTCTAGAATAGGCTAGTCATGGGCAGGTAATTAAGGCACTCGACTTGTAATCTGAGGGTCGCGAGTTCGAGCCCCCGTCACATCAAACATGCTTACCCTTTCAGCCATGTGAGCGTTATAATTACTACTATTCTTTGGCAAAAGAGTAGCCTAAGAATTAATGGTGAGTAGTAATTACTAGCTACCTTCTCTCTAATCTCTAGCACTGCTAAATTAGGGACGGATAGCGCAGGTAGCCCTCGTATATCTTTGCGCGAAGTTTAAAACAAACAAATAAACAAGTCTAGAAACTGGTATTTTAATCCTAAGTTAGATAGGATAACTCAGTATATATATGTGGTGAAGTTATCCAAACATCGGAGAATAAGCTCTTAAGGGTGACTTACTCCAAGACTGAATATAATTAAATCAAAACTAGATAAAATAATTAAATTAATTAACAGTTACTTTGCATTGAAGGCGATAAGAAATATGCATGAGGTTACCTACACTATAAACGTAGAATATATTTCAGTTTAACTGATGGCTAACTCTAAATTAAGAGATAATAATCAATTTTTTTTTGCCCAAAACATGAAAACAATTAAGTCTATCTAATAACTTGCTTTAAAATTAAAATGAGATAAATAAGTCTCGTTGGCAACTTTCTCCAAAATCATAGAATATAGTTATATGTAGTTACGAACTTGCTCTAAAAACTGGAGACATGAATACTTTTCCAACGCCAGGGTAGTTATTGATTTAAAGTTCATTGTAAAGAGTAACCACGTCTCATATCGTGTCTTTACATCTGTCAGAACATAGTTTTGAAGTAATGTTATTGTACTATCAACTTGATCATGATACCTGTATTACAAAGTGCACTCATTCAAATTTTTTTTATAGTAAACTTCCTAACTAAGCGCTACCTTTGTGCATTAATCGATGTCGTGCTTCTATTTTTGAATCCCCGATGCACACACTATCGGAAAGATTAAATTAATGAAGCTCTTAGACAAATCCAATAACTGTAAACCTAAGAAAACGTATATTCATTTCTAGTAATGAAAGATACTTCGTGCGTGAACAGTATTATAAAGGAAGATAGGGGTACAGAGAAGTGAAATCTTTAGAAAAACAAGAAGTTTGTCGTTTATTAACAAAATTACAAGTGCTATCTGCACTGAAATCAAAATTTCCAGAGGAATATTTGACAAAAGCCACTTCACTTTCTCTTGATATGGATGTCATTACCGCGGGTAGGGACAGTCTTTTGTGAAGATGACGTCACTAAGTCTTTAAAATGACAAGCTCTGTTCTGCTCCAGGAGTTCAGATAATCTAAATTAAACTTTAGTTTTCTCAGGAAGAATCGATCGATCTTCATTTCAGTCCCACGGGTCTCGTAGCTTTATCAGCTCTAAGTTGGAATAAAGCATTGAAGCTGCAACTTTCTTATCATGATCACTCTAAAAATATTGAACAAAAAAAAAATCGATTTGGATTTAGCCCGTTTATTCCTACTTACTATCTTGCTGAATGTGGATCCAATGAAAGAATTCTAGTGTTAACAAGAGACCGCACAAACTTCATACACAATAGTGAGTAAGAAGTAATCGAATATATATGTTAACGAAGTCTTTAATGGTTGGGTTTTAGTCAGTTTGTTGGTACTTTTTTTTCATATTCAAATGCAGAAAAGGGGTTTTCGTAGGGAGTTTTCGTTTCTTCAAACTTGCTATTAATGATAACCTTAAAAAATTCTAGAATACTTTCTCACTCCATACTTAAATTAGCCTGCGATATTCGTGGAGATCAGTTCTTTTTTTCACCAATAATGATGCCGCAAGGGGAAAATAATGAGAAAAGTTATCTAGTTTTTTAGGCTTAATAACTTAAAAATGTTTGATTTATCTTCAAAAAGTAACAATATTTTTAATTGATCCCTTTTTAATTACTTGTATACTTGTAGAATACAAAAAAATTGCTAGAGTAGTTATAATTGCATGACCTTGTTTGAACTCTGTAACAGTTAATAAGTATGATTAAGCAAATATGTCTAAATATTTAATCTTATAGAAATTTTAGTAAAAGTAACACTAATTCTTCTAAAACTCCTGCATCCTAGTGGTCCAGCGGCACGTCTATGGACTTACAATGCTAGAATCAGGGTTTAATATCCCGTTGTGTAGCTTTGTTTTTTTGTAATTAAGCGAATAAACTAAAAATTCTAAGTATAGCTATTGGGTAGACGAAAATAAGCAAATCCAAGTACCGCTATAAATTATATTAAAGCAAAATAACTGGATGGATACATCAGTAGTAAGAATAAAGCATTGGAATAATGCATACTTAGGCGAAACTTCCTGTTTGAAGATACCTACGACTCTCGTCTATTTAAACAATAAGCAACCAGCTAGTAGCATTCGCCATCATATGGCAGCTCCTTAAAGCAAATAGCGTGATTTGTTATTACTTTTATAACATGCCTACTGAATAATTATGGAACACATTCATTTACATAGGGCATAGAGTGTTAGACCCTATAATAAGCAGCCCGGAAAGATAATCACTAGGTTGGGACCGGACCTTAAAGAATGGAATGACATTCGTGGATCCCCAATGGCATAGAGATATGTCTGCAGACTTACAACGCTGGAATCCAGGTTTCAATACTTGTGGTGAACAGAGTACAGATAGCCTACTGTGTAATTTTTTGCTTAATTTCAAACAAACAAACAGACATATGTGAAATAAATGAAAATATTTTGACAAAACAAAAATGGGAATTATGACGAATTTGATAGTTCTTTTATTAGGCTTACCGAATATTCTGTTTGAATTACGTGTCTTGATAAACTTGAATTCAGGTAGTTCAGAACTAGATGTTTTGAAAACATTGTGTTAAAAGCTTAGCTTGAAAAATATGTTTCTGTCATTGTTGAATTTCAAGATTGCTTATTTTTTACACAAGCTGAACATAACTATTGAATTGTAATTTTGTTTACGAGAAATTGACTTTGTTTTATTTGGGACATATTAGCTTATATGTATTGTAATTATGCAGACGAGGCATATTTACCGTAAATATTGTTTTGAGTGGTTAAAGTGAGGCGATATACGCTTGTATGCATACTGGTAAGAAAAACATAGGTGATATGGCATTATGACAAAACATAACTTAATAGAAATAATAAAACATTATACTGCTACAAAACAGACTATCCACATGTCTTTGGTTTCGCAATAAAATATATTTGCTCTAAGTGTCTCTGCAGTTATAGTGCAGGCATTTGTCACTGTAGTGGTTTGGCATGACCAGGTGGTTAGAGCGCTCAACTTTCAATCTGAAAGGCGCGGGTTTGAATCCCCTCACACCAAACATGTTCGCCTTTTCAGCCGTGAGGGCGTTATAACGTTATGGTAAATCCTTTTATTTTTTGATCAAAGAGTAGCCCAAGAGTTGGCGGTGGGTGGTGATAACTATCTGCTTTCCCTCTAGTCTTACGCTGCTAAATTAGGGACGTCTGGCGCAGATAGTTCTCGCGTAGCCTTGTGAGAGATTCCAAAACCAAACCTGTCACTTTAGATCACCACTGTTACACCCCATCTTGTCATCAACCTGCAATATTTGCGTATTGGCTTTTCTTCCAAGTCATGTTAAACTCTGGGTCTAGTTATAAGTGTTGATAAATAGAAAATATTATGTTCGATATTCATTTACTAATTAACCACACCAGACATTGTAACAGCATCTTGTTAATAAACATGATTGATTAAATTGCCATTAAACTTCGTGTCCTTTACGTCACGTGCATGCAGTCTATAAAATTATGATCAGGAAAAATTCTGCTACCATCTCAGCCTAAGCCAACCACTTCACTGAAAGCTAGAGTTAAACTGACCATAGAATACCTTAAAAAATAAAAACACACGTATCTCCTTAGTAAGTAGGTCGATTCGTATGATAACAGTAGATTGTCCTTCAGATTACATCGTGTTTCTTAACTGACATGAATTTAAAGTTAAACAACTGATTATTTAGTACTTCTATTTACTTTCTTTACAATTTAATATTAAGCTTTTCTAACCATAACCGTGGTGTTTTGGCAAAAATAAAACATTAGTAAAACATTTTGTAAGTATTCAGCTTTATTAGGTAGCATCTGATTTTACTAATTTGAATGGACTGAGAAAAGCTAGTAATGCTCAAAACTATATGTTTCACAAGAAAACAAAGTACACTTATTGTGGCGTTAGCATATACTCACATTGTTACTTTGGTTTCTTCTTATAAGCTTTTATAACTAGGCTTAAGATTTAACTTGTTACAACTTCTATAATAATACAATAATAGTTATGGCTGTTTTTAATAACGGTACAATATTACTGATTATCTAATAAGGATGCAACTTTACTTATTATTATTTATAATGATGCAGTATTACTTCGCTTCTTCTCTGTGTGTATTTGGGTATGTTGAATTTTTAAATGCCCAAGAGGGTCAGGTGCACAAGACCTCTTCCTCCATCCCTTGCTTTCATGTCGGCTACTTGTAAGAATTTGTTGTTGTTGTAGTGTTTTTGAGCCAGTATATATTCCACAGAACTCCCGCCCTTTTCAAGGCAATGTTCATATATTGTCTTTTTGTAACCCCCCTTTTTCCCTTTATCCATTTTTATTTTTTCACTTTTATTCGTGTGTGTATATATATATATATATATACATATACATATGTTTCCTGTTTCCATATATATTTATCGGAAAATGAAATAATAATAATAAAAGAAGATGATGAAAAGAAAGAAAAAAACATTAAAAAAGAAATAAAACTAGTTTTAAGTGTCCAGTGCTTGATTTATATTTCTTAAATATATATTCATAGGAGAGAGGTACTTAGGACTATGTTCATCATGTACGTAGTATCTATCGATATCACACATTAAGTAATTTTTATGCTAATTCTTATTAAAATAATTTAGTGCATTATGCAAGAGTCTTACAGATATTGTTTCTTTGTTTGTGGATTAATGTGAATGAAGTAATACGTGGTACTTTATAAGCTGAAGTTAAGATTGAATTTTGTATTTTTTGTACTTCTGTAATTGTTTTTGTGTTATGTTTATCCAGGCAGGAGATGCGTATTCTATTATAGGTCTAATGTATGTTTTGTAGATTTTTATTATTTTATCAGATGACGTATCTTGACTTTTACCTGAAATACTTCTTGCATAATTTGCTCTTTTCCAGATTCTAATTAGAATATTGTTTGTATGCTGTATCCACGTTAATTTGGTGTCATAAGTTAATCCTAAAAATTTAGCAGGAGCAGCAGACTGTAAAAGTGATCCATTCATGTATAACTTTGGTGGATCTTTTATCAGTTTATTTAATCTGGTGAATAGTATTACTTGGGTTTTCGGAATATTTATTTTTATTCTATATTTCTGGCACTATTCTTCTAAATTATCCAGAATTGGTTGGAGGTTTGTTGCTGCCATTGAAGGAGTAAGGACACTTTTCCAGACCGCTCATCGTCAGCAAATTGTGATGCAAAACCTAAATTTAGGTCCGACAGCGGCGTATTACTCACATACATGATAAATACGGTAGGGCTAACTACCCCTCCTAACGGAACTCCTGCCTCAGATGAAAAGGACCCTGAGTGGGCCTCATTCACAACTGCTTTATACGTTCTATTGTCCAGAAAGTTAGATAGCCAGTGAATAATTCCCTGAGGTAAATCCATTTCCCTCAACCGGTGGCGTAATCCGTTATGTCACACCGTGTCAAATGCTTTCTCAATGTCGAGAAGCAACCTACAGTACATTCGTTTTTGTTAAAGCTGTCTGTAATTGTTCCTGTTAATCTGATTAGGTGGTCAGTAGTTTATTTGTATTTTCTAAATCCGTTTTCAATTTCGGGTAATTTTGAATTTACTTCTAAGTATATAGATAGTCGGTTACTAATTATTCTTTCTAAAATTTTGCCCATACAACTGTTTAGGCTAATTGGGCGGTAATTATTTGGTTTATTTGCTGGCTTTCCTTCTTTCTGGAACATTAATATTACTGCTTCCTTCCAAGAAACAGGGATATATACAGCTGAAAATGATAAATTAAATAAGACTGTTAGGTATTCATATAATTTCTGAGTACCATGTTGTACCATGCATACCATCTTCTCCAGGAGCTTTGTTTTTTGTGTTTTTGATAGCTGTTTGTACTTCCATTACTGTTATATCTTTTATTAGTTGATGAGTGCTCCAGTCTATTGTTTTCTCTGGTTTTATTAATGTGTTTACTGAGAATTTTGGCGTGTATATGGTATTGTTATGTTCAATGAAGTTATTGTGCAGTATTACTATCTCTCGCTCGATGTTTGGGTATTGTATGTTTTTACCCTGGAGGGTCAGGTTCTCTTTGACCTCTTCCTCCTCCTCGTACTTAAGTGGTCTTGCAGTATTTGACAGTGATAGTTACTTCAATTTTGGGCCAGAGTGAACTGAACATTACTCCGATCCTTTTCAGGGCAATGGTCATGTATTGTGGTACATATATGGTTATTATTTTGCCCTATCAGCTGGATATAAAGTTTGTTGGTGGCACTTTTTTTTTTTTTAATTTTTTTAATATATATATGTATATATATATATATATTTTTTATTATGTATTTATAGCCCGGCATGGCCAAGTGTGTTAAGGCGTGCGACTCGTGATCTGAGGGTCGCGGGTTCGCATCCCCGTCGCGCCAAACATGCTCGCCCTTTCAGCCGTGGAGGCATTATAATGTGACGGTCAATCCCACTATTCGTTGGTAAAAGAGTAGCCCAAGAGTTGGCGGTGGGTGGTGATGACTAGCTGCCTTCCCTCTAGTCTTACACTGCTAAATTAGGGACGGCTAGCATAGATAGTCCTCGAGTAGCTTTGTGCGAAATTCCAAAACAAACAATTATATATTTATTATTATTTTTATTTATTTATTTTTTATGTTTAAAATATATATTAACCGGGGAGAGATGTTTAGGACCAGCTTCATCATGTATGAGGTACCTATCTAGTTCGCACAGTAATTCGTTTTTCATCCAATTTTTATCGAAGTACATTATTGTACTATGTAGCAGTCTATCTGGTATGTTTGGTATGTTTGAATATCTGTGTATGAATTGAGATGATATAGTTCTTGGAACTCTGTATGCTGTTGTGAGGAATGTGTTTTGGATTGTTTGTAGTTCGGTTTTAATTATTTTGTCACTTACAGTTATCCATGCTGGAGCTGCATAATCTATTACTGGTCTAATATATGTTTTGTAGATTTTTAGTATGTTATCTGTAGATGCTCCACTGTTTTTATCAGTTAGACTCCTTGCATAGTTAGTTCTTCGCCAGACTTTATTTTTAATTTCGTTAACATGATTAATCCAAGTTAGTTTTGAATCATAGGTTAGATCATCGTCCAATACATTGTCGAATACTTTCTCGATATTAAGGAAGCAAGCGACAGTGAATTCTTTTTTTATTCAAGCTATTATACAGGGTGTTCGGAAAGTCACTGTGCAATTTTGAAAGCAGCGATAACAGCATTCATTCAGTCTATTTCAAGCCAGCAACTGATAGCGGTGTTTAGAAACAAAATAAGAAGTATCCAAGTCTGTATTGATGCCAACGAGGGTCACTTTCAACATTGTTTATTATTGTCATTCATATTTACCTCCTGTATTCTATATTGAAACATATCTGTTAATAAATATATAAGTGCACAGTGACTTTCCGAACACCCTGTAGTTTCGGTTAATCTAATTATCGATCTGTCATTTGTCTAAATTTTTTGAATCCGTTTTGTTCTTCTGGTAATTTTGATGTTATCCCCCAAAATGAGGAGTCTATTACTGATTATTCTTTCGAGAATTTTACCTACCCAGCTGGTCAGGCTGATTGGTCAGTAGCTATTAGGTTTATTTGCTGGCTTTTCTTCCTTATTAATATTAATATATCAGTGAGCTTCTAAGAAACTGGATTGTATCCTGAGGATAGAGATAGATTAAAAAGTGTCAAACAATTTCGAAGTGCCCTTTTTTAGAAGGATGGCTTGTATTTCATCTTCATCTGGAGCTTTGTTTTTTTGTGTTTTTATTGCTTCAATAAGTTCTTGTAGGATTTTCTTTCGTAAGTATCGTGTCTTCGTAGTTTTCATGGTTTGTGATGTGTCTTGTATTTGTCTCAGATATGCTCATTGGGAAAACTGGTTCAAATTTTTTCATTGTTTAGTATATGGTTGGTGATTTTATTGTAGAAATATGAATTTATATCTGGATCTGAATGAGTTTTAAACGTATTTTGAAGTTGAGCTTTGAAAGCTTCAGCTTTTTCTTTATTTGTGTGTGCTATTGTATTATTGTGTTCAAGTGCAGGATATTTCTTTACGGCTGGGTTATCATTGGTGAGTCTTTTAAGGTGTGTCCAGAATTTTTTCGGGTCAGTGTTATCATTAACTTTGAAGCAGAAGTTATTCCATTTATGTTGTTTTTGTTGTTTTATTTGTGTTCTTATGTGATTTCTTATATTGTTTATTTGCGTTCTTGTTTCTCTGTCTCTTTTTATCATTAACTGTCTTCTTAATTGTCTTCGTTTTTTGATTAGGGTAATTATTTCGGTATTAGGTTTCCATGTGTTATTTGTTGTTTTATGGTGTTGTTTTGGTATTGTTTTCTTGGCTGTTTTCTGAAGGCACTCCGTTATTGTTTGACAGTAGGTGTCCAACTCAATATGGGTTTCTTTCGTGTAGGTTATATTTTAGGGGGGGGGGGCGAGATCAAAGACGCAATATATGAGTAAATGGTCACCTGGAATTTTATTAGTTTTTGGCTCATGTTATATGTGCAGAGGCACAGGTCAAGTATGTCACTGAAGTTAGTGGCATACGCTGTGTGTGTAGCGGTGGTATCATTTATTAGGACTATATTGTTGTCATCTATGAACTGTTGGAGACTTCTTCCATTGTTGTTTGTGTACCTGCGTCCAAAGTTGACATTTTTACTATTTAGGTCTCCAATAACTATAGAGTTATGGTTGTGGGAAAAGATGTCGTTGAATACTGCACTGTCTAGTTGTTTATTTGGTGAGCAGTATACGATTACTTTTGTATTGTTTCTTTGCAGGATATCCACAGTAACATGTTCGTTGTTACTGCTCAATCTAATTTCTGTAGCTGATAGTTCTGTTTTATAGAGCTACATAATTCCTCTATATACATCATTTATGTTAATTCTGTCTTTTCTTATTGATGTGTAATTTGGTATTTTAAAGCTATTGTTATTGTATATTAAAGTTTTGCTTACTATTATAATATGGGGGTCAGTTTCTTGTATAAGGTCTTCTATCTCGTGTTTCTTGGAAGCTATTGCACCTTGGATGTTGATATGTACTACGGTGAACATTATGTTGTTAGCATGTATCCGGTAAGTGTTGTTATTATGTGTGGTATATGAGGTGTAATGTGTTTTTTCAGGATGTTAATTAATATATCGATACAGTTGTTTGTTTGGTTTGGTTTTGTGTATTCTGTTATAAATTCTGTAAATATGTTTTTTAATACAGTTGTCATAAGGCTTGTGTCAGGTGTGTTGGCGTTAGTTTCTGGGAGTGTGGTGTTGTGTTTTTGTGTTTTTTTGTGTTAAGGTGTTATTTTCTTGTGTAATATTATTATGTTATTGCTGTTTTTGAGGTTTGTTTCCTTTTAACATTTGTGCATATGTGGTTTTAGTTGTTTTGTTAAATTCTGTTATTGTGTTTGTTTTTTGTCGCGTATTTGTACTTGGTTGTTCCTGTTCTGACGATGCTGTTCTTATCTGATATACACGTTGTTTTATTTGTTTATATTTGTCACATTCTTCATAGTTGGCTGTGTGGGATTGTCCACAGTTACAACAGTTAGGTGTTTCTTTTTTTTTTTTTTTACATTGGGAGATGTGGTGTTCTCCGCCACAGTCGCAGCACCTCGGACAGTATTACTCACTCTCTCTGGTATTTGGGTATAGATATTAGTATACCCAGAAGGATCAGGTACACTAGACCTCTTCCTCCTTCTATGACTTTGTTGGAGTAGCCTGATTAATATATTTCGATTAAATACTGAATGGCTGGAGTGATATCATAAATTTAGTCTGGTCCTTTTCAGGACAATGTCCATTTATATTGTTCTTTGATTTTTTTAAATAAGTCTAGAACGTAGGTGGCTCTATTCTATTATTACTATTATTATTTTAAATGATTTTATCTTAATGATCTAATGTATAGATTTAACGGGGAGAGGTGTTTAGGTCTCTCTTCATCATATATGCAATATCTGTCTAGTTCGCATAACAACTCATTTTTTCGCCAATTTTTATCAAAATATTTTATTGCACTATGTAGAAGTCTATCTGGTATTGTTTGTGTGTTTATGTATGTGTACTTTCTTATAGCAAAGCCACATTGGGCTATCTGCTGAGCCCACCAAGGAGAATCAAACCGCTGATTTTAGCGTTGTAAATCTGGAGACATACCGCTGTACTAGCGGGGGGGGGGTTGTGTGTTTGAGTAATTATGCATGAACTTTGATGAAGTGGTTTTAGGTACTCTGTATGCTGATGTAATTTGTGTATTCTGTAAAGTTTGGAGTTTGGTTTGTATTTGTTTTACACTTACATTGATCCATGCAGGAGCTACATAGTCTATTACAGGTCTAATGTATGACTTGTATATTTTAATGATGTTTTCTGGTGTTGTTCCGTAGTTTTTACCAGTTAGACTCCTAGCATAGTTTATTCTTCGCCAAATATTAGTTTTTAGGTTATTTACATGTTTTATCCATGTAAGTTTCGAATCATATGTTAATCCCAAAAATTTTGCAGATATAGCAGTCTGGAGGAGCTCTCCGTTCATATAGATTTGGGGTTGAACTTTTTGATATTTCGTCGATTTTGAAAATATTACTAATTGCGTCTTCGCTGTATTTATTTTAATTCTATATTTTTCACAATATTCACATAATCTATTTAGTTGTGGTTGTAAGCTAGTGGCTGCTGTTTCTAGTCTAGGGGCACTTTTCCAAATTGCTACATCATCAGCGAACTGTGATGCGTATCCATGGTTTGGGTCTTTAAGTGGCATATTATTTACATACATGATGAAGAGAATAGGACTAACCACCCATCCTTGAGGGACTCCAGCTTCTGGAGTGAAGAACTCCGAGAAAGTTCCCTCTACGTTTATTCTACATTTTCTATTTTCCAAAAAGTTTGATAACCAGCGAATAATTTCTCGCGGTATTCCCATTTCATACATACGGAACCGAAGACCATTGTGCCATACAGTGTCGAATGTTTTCTCGATATCGAGGAAGCAAGCGACAGTGCATTCTTTTTTATTAAAATAATGATTATTGTTTCAGTTAATCTAAGTAAGTGATCTGTTGTTTGTCTATATTTTAAAATCCGTTTTGTTCTTCTGGTAATTTTGAATTAATCTCCAAAAATGTGGAGAGTCTATTGCTTATTATTCTTTCAAGAATTTTGCCTACACAGCTGGTCAGGCTGATCGGTCGATAACTGTTTGGTTTATTGGCTGGTTTTCCGTCTTTGTGGAACATTAAAATATTAGCTTGCTTCCAAGAAACTGGGATGTATCCAGAGTATAGAGATAAATTAAGTATTGCTAATAGGTGGTCAAATAATTTTGGAGTGCCTTTTTTGAGAAGCATTGTTTGTATTCCATCATTTCCCGGTGCTTTGTTTTTTGTATTTTTGATTGCTTGTTCAAGTTCATTTAGTTTGATTTTTTGGTGAGTAGTTGAGTATTGTAGTCATATGGAATGTTGTTGTTTATAATGTTGACTGGAAAGTGTAGTTTATATAATTCTATGTTATTTGTTAGGTGGTTGTTTATTTTATTGTAGTAATAGTTGTTCATGTCCGTGCTTGTGTTTTGTAACTGATGTTTGAAGGCTTCTGTTTTTTCTTTGTTGGTATGTGCTAAGGTGTTGTTATATTCAAGTGTTGGGTATTTTCTTGTGGTGGGTTCATTTGTGAATCTTTTTAAGTGTAGCCAGAACTTACTAGTGTCGGTTTGTTCGTTTAGTTGAGAGCAGAAGTTGTCCCATATTTCTTGTTTTAGCTGTTTAATTTCTGCTCTAATTTTATTTTTAATGTTGTTAATTTGTCTTCTCAATTGTCTTCTTTGTTTTATCATTGTTAATAGTTGTTTGGTTGGTTTCCATGCATTGTTTGTGGTTATATATTGTTGTTTAGGTATCGTGTCCGTAGCTGCTTTTTGAAGGCACTCCATGATTATTTGACCGTAAGAATCAATTTCTGATTCGTTGTATGCTGTATGTTTAATTTTTTCTGGTAGTATACTGTTTAACACTTTTTGAAATTCTTGCCAATTTGCCTTTTTGTAATCAAATTTATTCTGCCTACTAATTTTATTTTTATGGGGGGTGAGATCGAAGACATACCATATTGGGAGATGGTCGCTGTCATCTTTTTCCACATTGCTTTTACCTCATATTGTAAGATGTGAGACAGATGTCTAGGATATCATTAGAGTTTGTTGCATAATTAGTATTGGTAGGTATATTATCATTAATAAGAGATACACTATTATTATCTATGAATTGTAATATGTGTCTGCCATTTGAGTTTGTAGAATTACATCCACAGTTCTTATGTTTGGAATTCAGATCACCTATTACTATTGTATTTTGGTTGTGGGAAAAGATGTTGTATATTAGATTTATGTCTATAGACTTAGTTGGAGAACAGTATAATCCTGTTGTTGTTATTTTCGAGGGTAGTATTACTGTTTTACTGTGGTTCTTTGTTTTGAATTTCGCGCAAAGCTACACTAAGGCTATCTGCTTTAGCCGTCCCTAATTTAACAGTGTAAGACTGGAGGGAAGGCAGTTAGTCATCATCACCCACCGACAACTCTTGGTCTACGCTTTTACCCACAAATAATGACGTAATAGCGTCCCCTTGGCTGAAAGAGCGAAAATGTTAGGTGTGACGGGGATTCGAAACTGCAGCCCTCAGATTAGGAGTCGAGCGCCCTAGCCACCAGACCATACCAAGCCCTGTTCTACGACGAATCAGCAATAAGTTTATAAACTTTTAATGCTCAATTTCAGGGTTTGTTCCTCGCGATATGCAGGGTGCATATATATCCCAATCAACAGTTTTGCGCTAAAACAATGAATTTCACTTATAATGTATATGGATGCAACTTTACTTATTATTATTATCAACAATGATGCAATGTGATTTATTATTATAATCTATTATTATACAACGTTAGCTATCATTAGTGTCTATAATGGAGCAATATTATATGATATTATTTTCAGCTTCTACATAGCGATTCATACAACGGCTCTGAGTGTTGTTTTTTTTTTTCAAGTATAAACATTACCTCACAGACCCATCACTTGGCCTATTTGAGACTTAATTACAGTCGCAGCTATTAAAGATTCCTTCTTGTTAATGGCAGATATAATCTTCCTCTAAGCTCTCGTATATTTAAGATTTTTATCAATATCGTTTCTTAAACACTTTTAATCTATCTTAGCATGTAACATTTAGAAATAATTTCTCAAGTTTTCGGTTTGTTTTGTCTTCTAACACGTTATTTTTAGTAACAGCAGCCTCATTCACTCATTCATTTTTCTGATTCTATGAGTGTACGTCACTAAATTTAGAATCTGATTGCACATAAGTTTCAGCCGTCCAAAGAAATAATATATTTTCATGATAAATTCTAAGATTTAAATGTGCTAAATTAACAGTTTATTTCATGAGGACCAACTATCTATTGCTCAAGACAAAAATTTTGCTACAAAGTAGCAGTTACAAATAGACGGTGATATTAAGTAAATTAGATGAAATTAGATTTTTTGACTAAATGATGTTGCAATGACTACTCACAATGAGAAAAGTAACAAGTCTCCAAATTAACAAATTAGAAAACTTTGTCAGGTTTGTTTGTTTTTGAATTTCGCACAAAGCTACTCGAGGACTATTTGTGCTAGCCGTCCCTAATTTAGTAGTGTAAGACAAGAGGGAAGGCAGCTAGTCATCATCATCCACCGCCAACTCTTGGGCTACTCTTTTACCAACGAATAGTGGGATTGATCGTCACATTATAACGCCCCTACGACTGAAAGGGTGGGCATATTTGGCGCGACGGGGATGCGAACCCGCGACCCTCAGATTACATTATAACGCCCCCACGGCTGAAAGGGCGAGCATGTTTGGCGCGACGGGGATGCAAACCCGCGACCCTCAGATTACGAGTCGCACGCTTTAACACGCTTGGCCATGCTGAGCCACTTTGTTAGGTAGTTTGAATAAGAAAAATTGATATCATCACGATGACATAGTTTAAGTGTCCCAGATTTCTGAGTTTTGTCGATTTTCGTTTGACACGTTGTTTTAGTCAATATCTCCAAAACAAGTTAATATTACTAAATTAAGTTCCAGTATTGATTAATTTTATCAGTGAATATTAAGCTGGAAATCTGAAATATCCACCTCTTTTTTTATTGTATTATGACTGAGAAATGTGCTCTTGATTTAAATTCTTAACACTGTATTCTTGAAGCTTTGGGTAAGGAAAGACCTATTCTGTAAAAGTTAAGTGATTTGTGTGCAGAGAGTGGCTCTGTGCGAAATTCAACAAAAGTTTTTTTTTTAATGTTACAGCGTGATTATTTTGTTTATTTATTTATGATAAAATAATCTCAAAACTTGCAGAATTTACAAACGTGTTTTAATTTAATGTGAAGAAAATTTTACTGTATCAATTCGATACATATATAAAAGCACGGGAATTTCTAGTATTAGGCAGAGGAGTTTGAAAACGTGCTTGAATAAAGGGTCGAAAAAATACGAACTTGCTCACCAAATTTAACGAAAGAATTACATTTTAGTAATAGCATATTGATTTTATTTGTGTTGAAAATATAGTTACAAAAGCAGCAGCTCAGGATAAACCTTATCATATTGGGGTAGCGACAAGCGTATATCAAAAATAGGCCCTCAATTTTACTGCCTTGATACACAGTCAACTCATCTTAAGTTTTAATAAGAAGCACAAATTGAAGTTTATTACCTGAATGTTGAGAAGAGATAACAGTTCTGGCGGAAAACGTGCTCGCACTCACCTAGTGGAGACACTAAGTAACTAAGCCTGAAAGTTATTCGATCACAACAGAATGACGAAATGGGTTGAAATAGTCATAAATTCTTTTCATTCCTTATTTTGATTTCAAATCAATTACCAATCTTTGTCTTTTCTAAAGAGTGGCTAATATTGAGCATATAGCTTCCAAACACAGGCTGGCTGTATTTAGATAGGAGATTTATCGGATCAGCCTGGATGACCGTAGTTAAGTACTGCTTTCGTCATAGTTTATCGTTAGCTGAAGGTTGTCTTTCTACTGATATGACAATCTAAGATGAGATAAATATAACCTTTTTCACCCATTACATCATAATAACACCACAGCACACCTGCCAATCTCTCGCGGCACACAGGTTGAGAATCACTGCATTACATCATAATACAAGTGACTAAGCGTTAGAATCTTCTGTCTTCAAGAAATTCAGCTTTAGCCAACATGATTTTAAACCATTTTCATTTAAGTTTAAAACTGACTGTGAAATAATGACTTAAACTTCAGTTTCAATTTCTTTTTATCCATCTTCTACTTAAAATTATAACTAACAGGAACTTTCTTTAACTAACCAGGCATCACAATGACTTTCCTCTGGAGCAATATTATATTGATGGTTGAGTATCGTTAAATTTTTATAGACTGATATCATAGTTAGGTTACTCGTCTCACAATATGCTAGTCACGAGATCGAAACCTTTCGTCGGATACTTTCACTCTTCTATCAATAGGGAAAATATATAAAATGATGGTCAGTTCCACTACTAACTTGTAAATAGTAGCCCAAGTGTTTGTGTTGGGTGATGCTGGCTAGTCTATCAGACAGCCTCCAGTGTCCTTGAGCGAAAGTCAAATAAAGAAGAAAATCGTTTATTTTTTAAAAGAATTTCGTTCAAATTGAAATTCATCGAGCAGATAAAATTTCTATGTGCGTGTATATATATATATATTATATCTTAGAATATTTATCAGACCTTCCTTATAAAAAAAACCTAGTGCACTATGTTTTATTATTCTAAATTTTCAATTTTCAGTAAACATAAGTAGGGGAGGCGAGGCCCGGCATGGCCAAGCGTGTTAAGGCGTGCGACTCGTAATCTGAGGGTTGCAGGTTCGCATCCCCGTCGCGCCAAACATGCTCGCCCTCCCAGCCGTGGGGGCGTTATAATGTGACGGTCAATCCCACTATTCGTTGGTAAAAGAGTAGCCCAAGAGTTGACGGTGGGTAGTGATGACTAGCTGCCTTCCTTCTAGCTTTACACTGCTAAATTAAGGAGACGGCTAGCGCAGATAACCTTTGTGTAGCTTTGCGCGAAATTTAAAAACAAACATTAAGTAGGATATTATTCTATGTATGTGTTCCATGAAAATTGAGACTTTATTTAAAAATTATAAAAGATAAAATTTCCTCGCTTAAACGGTCTGTGTCAAAACTTTGTCAAAACAACAGTATAAATATTATAAAGCAACATAAAACTCAGGAATATTACTGCAGAAAAAGTGAAAGCTCACGTCTCGTTGCATGTGGACTGAAACAAATTAGTACAGGTTAATCGCTAGACACAGACCCCCCGCTAGTACAGCGGTACGTCTACGGATTTACAACGCTAAAATCAGGGGTTCGATTCCACTTGGTGGGCTCAACAGATAGCCCGATGTGGCTTTGCTATAAGAAAAACACGCTAGACACTGCCGACAGTATGAATGTCCTACACATAATAAGGATAAAAACACTTCTGTTAAATGAATATCCATCTCACGCCAGCTTTCAATCAGAGAAGGTTTCAGTTTTGTTACTCTTATAGACAGATACCCATTCGTATGATAAACACAGATTACTTAGATCACAAACTCAGATTGAATCAACTTCGTTATTTACAGATTACACAAACTCAGATTGATTACAGATATAACTTTGTAGAACCAGTGTTGTACAAACATTGATACTGTTAAACATCACATGCTCAGGTAAAGTAAATAATCGATTCCTACAGCTATCTCAAATTCAGACTGAGCAAACATAACTATCTGTAGATCTAACAGAAACTCTTTTCATACGATACAAACTGTAGATAGATATACATAAAGCCATACAAGCGTTAAATGTTTAACGTTTAAACTACAACATATACTGATCTTCTTCGTTTTAAATTTCATGTATTTATGTCATCTTAGTTTCGATTGTACATTGAAAACAGTTATTTTGAAAAGAGAGTGTTTTTTGTTGCTCAACAAACAATAATTTCACCTGATGCACGAAATCTTGGTTCTCAGGATATTCGGTTCCTAACTGCATAATCAAGTAGCAGTTTGTAACAGTATTAACCATTTCCTCTTGAGTTAGACTGTTTGTATTTTAAGTCAGTTACACTCTATTATTAAGTATTATTTAAGAGTGATACAGTAGCGAGCATAGTGACAACGCAAATTACGTAGTCAAACACGTTATAATAAAACCAAGGAGATTATCAATGGAGCTTAAAATAAAATCGCTTGTGCTTTAAAGACTGTTGAGAAACGGGTCACTCTTGTAGAATGGTAACACTTAAACGGGTCACTCTTGTAGAGTAGTAACACTTAAAAGGATCACTCTTGTAGAATGGTAACTCTTAAACAGGTCACTCTTGTAGAATGGTAACTTTTAAAGGGGCCACTCTTGTAAAGTGGTAACTCTTAAACGGATCACTCTTGTAGAATGGTAACTCTCAAAGGGGTCAGTGTTGCAGAATGGTAACTTTTAAAGGGGTCACTCTTGTAGAGTGGTAACTCTTAACCAGATCACTCTTGTAAAGTGGTAACTCTTAAACGGGTCACTCTTGTAGAATGGTAGCTCTTAAAAACATTAGACATAAAGTGCCAAGTGAAAATGTGTACTTATTCACAAAACTACAAATATTATTTGCCGCTGTTCCTAGTTCTGAACCAGTAATCAGATGGAAGACAACCAGTCGTTAGTACTTTATCACTCATTGTTTAGACTAAGGGAATGATATTCATTTTTATAACACACCCACATCTTAACTGCGTTGAATATCCTGTGGTATACTATATGAATTCGAGCTCGGATAAACAACTTCGAAATCCAGAGCTCTACCACAAGTTGCTATCAGCTCGTTCATACATGAAACGCTTATTATAATGGAAGTCTGACAATATATTTTATTTTTGTGATTTTATTCATAAGAATAGCAATGATATTCAATGTTCTAGGATCTTTTTACTTCCTGTTTCTCAATAGCTATGTTCGTGGAGTGGTGTTAAAATAGAAGGTCTGTCAAAATATATGCAAACCGGTAAGCTGCATCTTTTACCATTAGATTGCTTGGTACGCCAGAAGGTTCGACAAAGTTAGACATTTCTTGGCTCCATATCCAGATAAAAGGAGTATAACAATCTTACACGCTTTATTGTGTTGGAGAGTATATCTATTTGGATGGAAATTAAAAATCTTCATTCACCAAAGCTTCTGTTGAAATAGTTTAGGTTTCCCTTTCCTGTTCTTTCAGACAAGATGGCAGTCATTATTGAAAGCACAGCAACAGTTTCCACAAACCTTAAAGGTAACGTGCTTAACTTTCGAGAAACAAGCATACTACTGTGTGAGACCTATGATTCAGGTATCTGTTAAAATAATGCCTTTCACGAATGGTCTTCGAAAACAAAATAATTGTTATGTGAAGGACAATAGAAGTAAACACACAAAGGAAGCAATGGTTTCGTGTCTTAACTGCTTACAAGTAAAATCGAATAAAAAAAGCCGTTTTATAGCTAAAATAGAAATTATAAAGACAAAAATGACAATAATTGTTTTAGGTAGAAACATTGTAATACAGTTGGCAACAAAGAATTACTTTTGTACTTTTTATTCAAACCATTTACAACACGATTTGTTTTTTTTTTAAGCACAAACCTACACAATCCAATAAGCTACATCTAGTGTAACCCCCGCAGATAACGAAATTTATGAGTCTTCAGACTTACCGCTTAGCTATCGTGGGACGTCATACATCTACATACCTTAATTAATTAATTAAAATCAGAAACAGCTTTAGTGTTTTGAAAATAACTATCCAGACGTTTACATGAAATTTCGTATGGAGAGAATAGTTCATACAATGTACCAAATGATATTTGTTTTACTATAGGCGTAATGTTTGTACTTTTCGTATGAAACATCTATTAAAGACATTAATGAAAACTTTAGAGAACAAACGTTTCACTATGATTGGTTGTCTTTTGTTCTTATAGTTTGAATGGTCTATATTTAGATTTAATTTGTTATAAACGTTGGGAGTATGGCTTTGACAAGTTTGATGTCTGCACGTTAATTAAATTCGATTTTTTTTACCAGATCCAGTTTTACACAATTTGTAATGGTATAAGAAACTGTAGTTTCTATTGTTTAAATTCTTTGCATTATTTCTAAGAATACAACAATATATACACTTTGTTGTCTTAAACTATTTTATACATTACGTAATGGTATAGCAGCCTGTACATTTTCATTGTTTTGAACTCTTTACATAACTTGCAATGGAATAATTTGTCCCCGTTTTATTATTTCAGACGGTTAACACGATTTGTAATGGTATACGAATATGTACCTTCTTATTGTTTTAAACTATTTATATATTTGTAATAGTAAAATAGTCTGTACATTTTTATTGTGTTAAGCTCTGCTTAAACTGCTTACACAATTTGTAATGGAATAATAGTTTGTACCCTTTTTATTATTTTCAAACTCTTTGTACGATTTGTAATGGCGTAATAGTTGTTACTGTTTTAATGTGTTAAATTATTTATGAAGTTTTTACACAGTTTGTAACGGTATAATAGTCTGTATCTTTTTATTGTTTTACTAATTGAATTTCTATTAGTAGATACAAAAGAATGGTTTTTAGTGGGAATTTGTTACAGATCACCATATGATACTAATGAAATTAGTAATAAACTTTACATTGAAATTAAGATTTCAGCGATTAATGAAGCCACACTTGTGGATAATTTTAATTTCAGGCTTATAGATTAGAAAATATTAGAGTCAAACCATGACGGAGAAAGGCTCTTTGAAACCTTTTAAGGTGATTTTCTTCACCAATTAGTCAACAAACTTACTATAAACAATGATATTTTAGATTTATTGTCAACTACAAATATAGAAATGATTGAGAGAGTGGAAATTGGGGAACATCCGAGTGCAAATTATCATCTGTATTACATTTAATGTTTTGGTTCTACTGCTGATAACCCCCGCTAGTACAGAGAGATGTTTACAGATTTATAATGCCAAAATCAGTGGTTCGATTCCTCAAGGTGGATTCCGTAGATAACCTTAGGTGGTTTTGCTATAAGAAAACACACACACACTCTTATGGAGATAAGGATAATGATAGTTTGGTTATAAAATTTCCAAAAACAATTTTTGAAGAGATACGACAAGAATTGTCTGTTAAGAATTGGACAGCCGAATTTTTGGAGACACTAATCCGATATGGAGAAATGTTTAAAGATAAATTTTAAATATCCTTTTAAATAAAAGGACAGTTTCAAATTAAAAAAAAACAATAACAGGTTAGCTCATAAATAATTTAGAAAATAAAACGTTTGTTTGTTTGGTTTTGAATTTCGCGCAAAGCTACTCGAGGGCTATCTGCGCTAGCCGTCCCTAATTTAGCAGTGTAAAAGTAGAGGGAAGGCAGCTAGTCATCACCACCCACCGCCAACTCTTGGGCTACTCTTTTACCAACGAATAGTGGAATTGACCGTCACATTATAACACCCTTACGACTGAAAGGGCGGGCATGTTTGGTGCGGCCGGGATTCGAACCCGCGACCCTCGGATTACGAGTCGAACGCCTTAACACGCTTGGCCATGCCGGGCCCTTTTTACTGAGTCCACCAAGGGGAATCAAACCCCTGATTTTAGCGTTGGAAATCCGTAGACTTACCGCTGTACCAGCGGGGAACAGAAAATAAAATGAAAGAAAAGTACCACAAATTTAATAATCTTAAATTGACAAGAGATTTATAACATTATAAAATATCAAGAAAGCTAGCGAAACAGAAAATTGGGACATTCAAAAGGACGTATGAGAAAAGGTTGGCTGAAAATGTAAAAATTAACAGTAACCGTATCTTTAAATACATTAAGAGTAAATATCCTTAAGGGGTGATAAAGGAAGACTTGTATTGGATAATTATGAGAATACTGCGTTAATAAATTTTGATTTTACTTCAGTATTTATTAGCAAGATTTTAACTAAATATTATTCCAAATCTTGATCAGATGGTAGAAGGAAATAAAAAGATCAAACAAGATGACTACATTAATTTTGAGCTGGTAAAAATAATTTGGGATGCTTAAAAAATGATAAGTCTTCTGGGCCAGACAATATTTCGTCCACGGTTTTAAAAAACATTAAAGATTGTGTGTGAGCCACTTGTTTCTATTTTTTACCAATTCTTGAATAGTGGGTAGCTACCAGAGAATTAAAGTTGGCTAATATAACTCTTCTTTTCAAGTGAGGTGGTAAAATTGTCCTAGTAATTATAGTGTGTGTGTGTTTTTCTTATAGGAAAGCCACAAAAGGCTATCTGCTCAGCCCACCGAGGGTAATCGAACCCATGATTTTAGCGTTGTAAATCCGGAGACATACCGCTGTACTAGCAGGGGAGCAGTAATTATAGACCCAGTAATCTTATATCAGTTGTAGGAAACGTTATGAAGAGTATGTTAAAAGATAATTTGCAATTTAGAATTTTATTGGATAGTGAACGCGGTTTCAATAAAGGAAAATGTTGCCTTAAAAATCTTAAGACGTTCTTTGAAAAGTCTGCTGCTTATGTAGATGAGGGTAATGGTGTATATTTGGTGTATCTGGATATTCAGAAAACAGATGATAAGGTGCCACATAAAAGGTGAGGGGGTTAAAATTAGCAAATGGTATCTCAGATTGGCTGGATGGAAAAAGCAGATCCATGTGACAAGTGGGGTACCTTAGAGCTAAGTCTTAGAATCTTTGTTATTTTTGGTTTACATGAAAGAATGATCAATAAATTACTTAAATTTGTAGATGATATTGTGATCCATGGTGTTGCTATCTGTGAAGAGGATGCTGCTGATTTACGCAAGGATTGACATCATTTATTGAGTTAGGTAAATAAATGACAAACGGGCTTCAATTTTAATAAATGTAAGATAATGCGCGTGGGTTATCACAATTTGAGTTATAAGTATAATTTGGACGGGAGTAACCTTAAAACAGTGTTATTAAGGATAGAGATCTTGGCGTAATAATCATTCAGTCCTCCAAACTGTGCGCTGTTCCTAGCAGTAGGGCAAATAGGATTTTTAGGTTGTATCTACAGTAATACTAAATACAAGTCTAAAGAGGTTATTATTTCATTGTATAGGTTACTGGTTGGGGCACATTTGGAAATATTGTGTCCAGTCTAAGGCTCGTTACCTTAAGACTTTAAATTGTTGGAAAGAGTACAGAGAAGGGTTACTAGAATGGTACCTTGAGTGTAGAGATTATCATATAAGGAGAGCTTGAAATCTTTCAAATTGTTTTCTCTTGAAAAAAGAAGGGTTATAGGGATCTGGTTGAGGTGTTTAAGATTGTAAAGGGAATTTATAGTGTTCATGCATCATTCTTTTTCATACTTAACAATGAGAATAGTTGGATTAGGGGAAACATATGTAAATTTTGTTAGGGTAGGAGTCACCTGCAGCTAAGAGAGTTTTATTTTGTAAAGGGTGGCTGACATTTGAAACGAATTGTATTTGGATGTTATGGAGTGAATTTAAGAGGTTTAAGAAAAAACTTGATAAGTATATAAATAATAAGGACTGGTTTTACGATTTTTTTAGTATGTACATTTTAAAAATATTTTAAACTCTTTACACAATTTGTTATGGTATAATGATACAGTTTTATTGTTCTAAACTCTTTACACGATTTACATTAGTATAATATTGTACTGTATTATTGTCTGCACCTTTTTATTATTTTAAACTCTTTACACAATTTGTTATGGTATAATGATACATTTTTATTGTTCTAAACTTTTTACACGATTTACAATAGTATAATATTGTACTGTATTATTGTCTGCACCTTTTTATTATTTTAAACTCTTTACATTCTTTGTAATAGTATAATGATACAGTTTTATTGTTCTAAACTCTTTACACGATTTACAATAGTATAATATTGTACTGTATTATTGTCTGCACCTTTTTATTATTTTAAACTCTTTACACAATTTGTTATGGTATTATGATACATTTTTATTGTTCTAAACTCTTTACACGATTTACAATAGTATAATATTGTACTGTATTATTG
Source organism: Tachypleus tridentatus (assembly GCF_004210375.1). NCBI lineage: Eukaryota > Metazoa > Arthropoda > Merostomata > Xiphosura > Limulidae > Tachypleus > Tachypleus tridentatus. The sequence continues at coordinate 98,697,314 of NC_134836.1, forward strand.
TCTGCACCTTTTTATTATTTTAAACTCTTTACATTCTTTGTAATAGTATTTAGTCTGTGCATTTGTATTGTTTCAAATTCTTTACACGATTTGTAGTGTTTTAATGTCTATACCTTTCTATTGCTTTAAACTTTTACACGATTTGTGTTGGCATAATAACCTATAGCCTTTTAAATGGTATACACTTTTTACAAGATGTGTAATGGCATTATAGACTCTATCTTTTATTATTTTAAATCTTTACAATGGTCTATACATTTCTATTGTTTTAAATTCTTTACAGGTTTTGTTTGTTTTGGAGTTTGAGCAAAGCTGCACGAGCGAGAGTTATGTACGTTAGCCGTCTCTAATTTAGCAGTGAAAGACTAGAGGGAAGGCAATTACTCATCACCACCCACCGCCAAATCTTCGTCTACTCTTTTAGCTCACGGAGGGCGAGCATGTTTAATAGGACGGTGATTCGAAGACATGACCCTCAAATTGAGAATTAAACGCCCTAACTACACACAGTTTGTTGTGGTATAATATTAAGTTTGTACGTTTTTTATTGTTTTGAACTTTTTAGCAGTGACACAAAACTCAAAACGAGCTTAGTTCTATGCAGTTTTTGACTGATCTAACAAATTACACAACAATGATTTCTTTGTTCGTGTACACATAACTTGCACTGAAATTTCTATCTTTAATGTTATTTCATTTCTGGTATAAACAAATGACATTAAATTTTGTATTAGTTTTCATAGTTTTCTTACTCCTATTCGTTACTAATGCTAAGTTTTGGCAGTTTTATTTCCTCTGCACCACCATTAATGAAGCTTATTTTGATGTTGGTAGTTTCCTAAGTACTCTAGGCTGTTAGTTTTATAGTATTGTTATGTCATCTTTGAACTACGTACGTTGAACTTCTTACTAGTATTGTTACAAAAAATGAACTACCTTCAATTTTTGATAATTTACTGCCTAACTGCCTTACTATATGCAAGTTATAAAGTCACGTAACAAGCACAACCTAAAACAAGTGGCAGTGGAACAGTTTGTATCGAAACTACATTTTTATATTGTTAGGTGTTCGTAGGTAATATGATGCTAGCAAAAATGAATCGCATTTGGGAAAGGTATGTAATAATCCTTTATGTTGCAAAACATTTATAAACTTAGATCGTATAAACATTTTCAGATCGGTAATTTAGAATTTCCAACTACAGTTATTTCCCTTGTCCTTTATGGCATTTCAAAACAAAGGAACATATGAATCAATTTGGGGTATCAAGGCCATCTAGAAAGAGGCCTAACATATATCGTACCAAAGCAGTGATAAACAAAGTCCAGTGTTTTCTAACATGAAAATTCACGAAACAAAAGGCAGTAGCAAAAGCTGTCCAATGTCCCAGGTTACGGCACGCAACATACTAAAGACAAAAACGCAACAGAAGTTGTTTCTACAACTTATTTGTTCAATAATCACTTACCTCAAGCAATTGCGCAATGAAACGGGAATTTATGCTAATACATATGAAAATATATTGACAAAGTCACCAGACGAAGCGTCTATGGTTTCTTTCTATCGGTTTTAACTAGTACTGGGAAACCATCGTCCTTGTACACTAGATGGATTGCTTTGGACATTATTACCTCATGGTGTAGTCTTTTGTAATGGAACTATGTTGTTGTTACGATGCACGTTCTCCAGAGAATGCATGACTGGACTATAACAACGTGATAAGGTTATAAAATCATTTCAATATAAATTCTGTCAACAAATGTATTCTAGGTAAACACACTCTTAAAATTAAATAATCTATTCTAAAATATTCTACTATATGGTGCTGTGACATAGGGCCTGTTCTGGGAGTGGGCCGTATTTCGTTAATGTATTGGTACGTTAAAAGTGTGAAATTGATTGTTGTGAAAAAATAAGTCGTTTTTACATGTATTTATTCATCGATATCCATAGGTACATCCTAGGTAAAAACAATTATACTGCGGAAAGGCCATCGAAAAGCAAAAAATTTGTAGTAACTATGTCAATTTTTTTATCTTAAGTGGTTAAGGAACTCGACTCGTAATCTGAGAATCGCGGGTTCGAATCCTCGTCACACCAAACATGCTCGCTCTTTCAGCCGTGGGGGCGTTATAACGTTTCCATCAATCCCACTATTCGTTGGTAGAAGAGTAGCCCAAGACTTGATGGTGGATGGTGATGACTAGCTGCCTTCCCTCTAGTTTTACACTGCAAAATTAAAGACGACTACCGCAGATAACCCTCGTGTAGCTATGAGCAAAATTCAAAACAAACAAAGAAACAAAGCCAATGTTTAGCTTATATAATAGTTTTCAACACCATGTGACATAATTTATATCATTCGTATCATTAATCTGGCATTGTGATGAAATGTGCCATTTTTTGACTTGATTAGAAAATATTTACCCAAACACTTTTTATAATATTTCATTGTTTGGGGTTCTATTTAGTAGAACAAGGCTACTTTTTGGTGTATTAGGATCTCTAAGTTAAGACAAAATGGTTGTAAAATAAGCAACCCGTTTTGGTATGTTATTCAACATGGATATCCATAGGCACCCTTGTCGATATTTTCATCCAAAGAATTACGTCCTAAGTCACAAAATCTGCAATAACGTCATCAGTTTTTGTGACAAAATTTGTACCAATGATAAATTTGAAATAGAGCGTTTATTACTTAATACTATTTAATTGACCAAAATTTCATGTCAACTTATGTTTAATAAATATATTAAAACGGGCTACTTTCTTCACAACCATTTTTCTTTAGTTATGAGATGCTAATACACCATAAAAAGTTTCCTTGTTCTACCAAATAGAACTCCAAACGATGAAGTATTACAAACAGTGTTAGAGTATAGATTCAAACAAATTATGTCCAGAACTAGTATATTTCATCACAATGCTAGATTAATCATACGAGTGATATAAATCACGTAAGAAAGTATTGAAAGCCATTATATGAACTTCATATTGGTACCACTTTTCTCAAGATATCAGAAAAACTGACAAAGTTACTATAATTGTAGTTCCGCAGCACAATCTTTTTTATCGATAAGATACTTATCGATATCCATACGTAAATACATGTGGAAACGGGCTATTATTTTCACAACCATCTATTACATATTTCTAACAATAGAATGCATTAAAAAACAGCTGTGTTTTGTTCCACCGTGGATAAGTGTACCTCCAATTTCTAATCCCCTTTTCGTTTGTTTGTTTCGAATTTCGCACGAAGCTACAGGAAGGTTATCGCTGTTAACCATCCCTAATTTAGCACTGAAAGACTAGAGGAAGGCAGCTAGTTATCGCCACCCACCGCCAATTTTTGGGCTACTCTTTTACCAACGAATAGTAGCATTGATAGCTACATTATAACGCTCCACGGATGAAAAGCGAGCATGTTTGGTGAGATGAGGATCCGAACCCATGAGCCTTGGATTGCAAGTCCACTTCCTTAACCATTTGGACATGGGTCCTTTTAGAGAATGGTCACAGCACTAAAAACAAACTGGTGTCATGCTGTGGACATTTGCATGATTGGCCAAGAACAAGTGGCCAAGAAAGTTTACTAAGTTGAATGACTTACTGTGTGCTCTAATTATATTAACGTTTGATTAGATTTGGTAATCTACTCTCTTATCTAATTATAATATATTTAAATTAATATATTGATTAAACTGTTTTCTTCGAAAATAAAAAAAAAATGTGGTTGGTGTGATTATTTCCTTGGCGAAGATTTTTTTATAATATAGTTCGGCGCATTATTGGACTTGTTTGGCACTAAATGCAATGAATAAATATGTAGACGTAAGTAAAGTAATAACCGTTAACAAAATATATGTACACAGGTTATAAGTGTGACTCTACTGTGTTTAAAGACAGATACCTTGCAAGGCACAGAAAAAAAAAAAGAGATAACAATTTGTAAATGATTCCATAATTTATCGAACGTTCACACCAAATTGCATTTTCACAAAAAAAGTGTTATGAAAGATTTAAAAAATTAAATTGCACAATGCAACACATGAGTTATTTTTGGAAATTTTAAACTCATTTTATAAATACAGTAAAACCTGTCTAAGGCGGAATCGCATGGGGTTGAGTAAAATTGCCGGCTTGGACGGTGAACATGCATTTCCTTAATTATATATAATTTTTGAATGGAACGTTACACTTGCTTGACTCAAGGGAAGCAAGCGTTCGTGAATAAAGTTATTATATTGTTTATGCTATATTTATTAGAATAAGAACAAAAATATACATCCAAAATATACATTAGTACACAAAATCTTAATCAAATTTATTTGAAGAAAGTGTGCAGTTTCAACTGTTTCGTTTTTTTTTTTAATGGACTTTTTCATTCAGTTAAAAGAGAACACCAATTTACGAACTTTCCATGAAGTTCATTTTCCCCCTTCATTTTTGCATACAATTTGATAGCGTTAATATAACTTAACACTTGCGATGAAGTAGGAATTTCTATTTCTTCACTATCTTTTCGGCCAGGTGGTTAAGGCACTTGACTCGTAATTCGATGGTCGCGAGTTCGAATGCTCAGCACACCAAACATGCTAGCCCTTTCAGCCGTGGGGGCGTTATAATGTGACGATTAATCTCATGATTCCTTGGTAAAAGAGTAGCCCAATAGTTGGCGGTGGGTGGTGATGACTAACTGCCTTCCCTTTAGTCTTACACTGAAAAATTAGGGACAGCGAGCACAGATAGCCCTTGTGTATCTTTGTGCGAAATTCAAAACCAATCACTATCTTTTCCATTTTGTTCATCTTCTGAATCTCTCACACTGTTACCATCTTACGGTTCTATTATAGATTTTAAATCAATTTCATCAGTTTATGTTAAAACATTCATGTCAACGTTTACAACACTTTCCACGTTCACAGAATCATCTGCATCAATCTTCTCAATCAGAGTTTGGATTTCACTAGAATCGTCATAACAAACAACTTTTTTAAAAAATGAGAGTATTTAGTAGTTTGTTTTTTTTTATTTAGGGTATTAAGTAAATTTTCCCTAAATTTTGAAATTAGTGAAGATAGGAGTTTATTTTTTCATGAGAATTATTTTAAGAGTAGAATTTTGCACTTAAAAGACAAATATATTTCTGCAAATCATGAATCTAATTTCACTGCAAAAATAATGATGGCAGAAAAAGAACAGAATATATTTAACTAATATTTACTGTAACAAAATATCCGATAATTTATTAATATTTAAACAAATTATTAATTAAACAAGAAATTATTAATTAAATAAGAAATTAATATTTAATCAAAAATATTTCTTCTGCCTTATTCAGGTTCCAATCTTATTAGTTTTCCGTCCGCCACATAGAGGGACTTTTATAAGAAAAAATTTAATATAAAGCTGCAAAATTTTGATATTTCCGGCTCGTAGAGGTTTTGCCTTATGAAGTTTCCGGCTTAGACAGGTTTCACCGTACATTTCATGAAAAAAAAAAAAAAAGGGAAAATTATGCTGTTTTCAACTTCGCACAAAGCTACTTGATGAATATCTACGCCTGCTGTCCCTAATGTAACAGTGATAGACTAGATGGAAGGCTACTAGTCAACGTCACCTCTGTAAACTCTTGGGGTACACTTTTTTTTACCAACGATAGTAAGATTAACTGTAACTTTATGACGTTCTCATAGCAGAAAGAACAACTTTGCTGAATGACGAGGATTCGGACCCAAGACCCGCAGACTGAAAACCGAGCGTCCCAACTACCACTTATGCATTTCACCGTGTAAATAAACTTTATTTACTAATCGAACTGATGACATTTCTCTACGTCTAAAACACAAGATTTGGATTTAGCCTCAGTAATATATTCATTAATTATAGATGCAAATAATTATAAATACAAATAATCTGTTATGATCTGACTAGCATAGAAGCTTGTCAAAAGTGATAGAAAATCTAAGCCTACTAAGTTTCAATCCTTAAATATGCATTTGCAACTTTGCCATATAAAAACATAAAAGAAAAACGAAGGGCCTTCTGGATTCAGGAAACGAAAGCCTACTATGAACAATATCTCCTTTACCTAAGGAGTGTAAACGTGTTATATATATTGGTACTTTCGGGTAAAAGATGGTCGATAATCACGTGATTCCACACACACCTGTTCTTTTTTTGAGGAAAAATCATCCTCTTCCCTATAGATAATTGATATCTTCAGTCTATTTTAACAAAGTTTTTTTTCATAATCATTTCCAAGCCAAGCACAGATTTGCTCCAATCTTTAACTTATTTCTGACAGGAGTCTTCCTGGCTTTCGTATTTCGGATACTACCTATCTTGACGTCATAATGATATGGATGATGTGGTGTCGCAGTGCCCGATTTAGTGTTATTGATGTTAAAGTTTCTTACTTGAGAAACACAAGGCGCTTTCGTTTCTAGTTATAATTAGAAATTTTTACATTTTCATTTTCTTTATTTTTGATTGTAAATTGTCTGGAACTAGTATTTAGAATTGGGGAAATGTTAAATGTAAATGTAAAAAGCGCTATAGTACGTCAACATTTAACTTATTTATGTTACACCTCTTCTTCCTTTCGTTTCAAACAAGAGGAAATCCTCAACAGCCGCGGTTGTAATTAGATCTCAAATCAGTCAAGAGTTGGAGTATTGAGCTCAAAATGTATATTTGAAAAATACAACAAAAAACAGAGGCGCGGCTAACAATATCAAACCTCTCATTGCTTTCACTATAAAAGCTCTGTAAAGTGTTTCTACTGTTTATTAAGGTAAAAAACATAAAACATTTTCAACAGAACATTTGAAATTTTCTAACTAAAACAAGATACTAACAGCTTTGGAGTGTTGAAAAGAAAAGTAATAGTTTTGTTTTCCTTTTTCAGACGTCATGCGATGACATCGCTTGCGAATAAGGATCAGTTAGTAGCAAATCATGATTATGAAAAGTTTTCTCACTTGAAACCCGAAATGTTGTTCTCTTATTTGTTAATCACTTTATTTCAAACTGGCGAACAATTCATCTTATTTGTTTTATTAACATTAATGAAGTGTTTAACTTATCTTTGTCAAAGGATTCACATGAATTAGATATGTCCTCAGTTATTAATGTTACAGCCTTTAACAGTAAGATGAAGAGGTAAGACAAGTCGCTACTTACCAACGAGGGGGCCCGACGTGGCCAGGTGGTTAAGGAACTCGACTTGAAATCTGAGAATCGCGGGTTCGAATCCCCGTCACACCAAACCTACTCGTCCTTTCAGCCGTGGGAGCATTATAATGTAACGTTCAATCCCACTGTTCGTCGGTAAAATAATAGCCCAAAATTTGGCAGTAAGTGATGATGGCTAGCTGCTTTCCCTCTAGTCTTACACTGCTAGAATAGGGACGGCTAACTTAAATAGTCCTCGTGTAGCTTTGCGCGGAATTCGAAAACAAACAAACCAACGAGGGTGGGACTAATTATTATTTTTTGAAAACTGATTTGTTTGTAGTTAAGCACAGATAAAACCGGATTGTTAGTGCTATAATCCCACAGACTTACCGCTGAACCATTAAAAGGGTTGTGGAAAGTTGTACGAAACTTTCGTTTGTTTGTTTGTTTTTTACAGCAAAGCCACATTAAGCAATCTGCTGGGTCCAAACCCACGAGCGTAATGTTGTAAATCCGTATAATTATGGTTATTTCATTGGGAGACTATATGAAACTTTGTAACTATAAATTCTTCAATTATCATAAATGGTTTAAGCCCCAAATTCATAGAAGAGTAATGTATAAGGAGACAGAATAAAATATAATAATATAATATAATACGATATAAATGGGTTTTGAAACAGTCAAATGTTGCTATACACAGAAACTAAATGTAACAATTGATTTGGTTTTGAAGCAGTAAATATGCAAATATTGTTACTAGCACAGTTAAAAATGAAATTTAACAACTAATTTTTTTAAAAACAAAGATACAAATATTAATGTATAATCATTTTGCTTATACAAATAAAGTTTCTGAAATAATATTATCCAATATATGTTGACGTGGTAATTTTGAATTTAATATCTCTTAAGTAAAGAGGTGTAATTATCCAGGTCCCCTGTTACTTGTAATTTTAATCAGCCACTCACGTGCTGATTTTGTCTTGTTCCTAAACTTGCGTTTTCGACAGGAATACCTCATAACAATAGCCCGAAACATTTTGGAAAAAAAAACACGAATAATTCATTCTATAACGAATACTTCAACAGTATAATGAAGTCCATAGATTATTGTTATGACACTAACGAATCTCATAAAGAAACATTGGTGTTATCATTTGATAGGGGTATTTATTTTTAATAAGAAACTCACTCGATATATCACAACAACGTTCGAACTAATTGAAGTCAAATTTTTCTTATACGTGTGATTAATCTTCCAATGTCATAAACTGAAACGTATCCGATCTAAATCTACTGTCTTAAATGGATGTTTTTCAACATTCTAGCCAACAATGAATAGAAATAAACAGTTTAACTAATTACAGAATAAATATTTTTAAATATATTTTTAAGTATCATACAAATTACCATTTTGTATGATAGACCTGTTCATTTCTAATCAAGGACTAAATAAAAAAATATATTAATTAATTCAGCTTTTCCGCTTTAACCATCATGACATATTCAACATTAGATATTTAATAACAAAACCTTTAAAATATACATAATGATTTGGTGACTATATCATTAAGCGGCGGATCTTTGTCGTAAATTCACTTTTTTTTTTATAAATCTTATTCATCGAAAATAGTGGCTATTCAGAAGATGTATACACGAAAACAGTTTTTCTTTGTGAATTTCGCGCAAAGCTATACGAGGGCTACCTGCGCTAGCCGTCCCTAATTTAGCAGTGTAAGCCTAGAGGGAAGGCAGCTAGTCATAACCACCCACTGCCAACTCTTGGGCTATTCTTTTACCAACGAATAGTGGGATTGACCGTAACATTATAACGCCCCACGGCTGAAAGGGGGAGCATGTTTGGTGCGACCGGGATTCGAACCCGCGACCCTCAGGTTACGAGTCGAACGCCTTAACCCACCTGGTCATGCCGGGCCTACAAAAACAGTCATCTAGTGTGTTTTTTTCGCCTACTTAGATATTGAAAAAAGAAGTTGTCAAGGTGCTTACGTTGTCTTTGGATGAACTTCGAAACAGAAGGTATAAAATAACTCCGCAAATAACACTTTACTAATGAATTTGTCGTTAGCTTTACTTTCCAAAAGAGTTCAATAATTGTATAATGCTAGATTTCTGAATTATTGCAGGAAAGCTGGAGCAACAAGACCTAAAAAATAAACGTTTACAAAATCTGTTAACGATTACATACACACTGAAATTTTAGCTTTATAATTTAATATATTAATACATCAAATACGGATTCACCTCATAAATTAAATAGTCTAAAACAGAGAATTTTATAAGTGGCAGGAAGGAAATCTGGTCTTTTTAAAAGGTATTAATAAAGGCATTAATACAAATGATTTTTTTCTATTTAATAAATCAAAGACCCATCAATTAACAAGTGAAAAATTGTGATAAACAATGTTTTTAATGCAAAAAAGTGTACTTTTTCAATACATATTTGTGGCAACGAACTTATTTCAAAAAACAGAAAAAGCCTGAAATGAAACTGCTATTATAGTTTCTAATTTAATCTACTTTCCATTTTAAATCAACAGTTCAACTTCAGTATAACAACGCTATAATAGTCCTTAAATATCAATGATATAGACTAACGTATTAAACACAGGCTTAATCTTACAAACGACAGGAACTGAGAATATTCAAACTGAATTTTAAAAATGAACTAATCCAAAATATTTTATCCATTTAAATACAACACCATTAATTTGAAAATGATATGACAGTTGAGTGTTCAGTTCTTGAATGTCATACATGATATTCTACAAATTTTATAAAACAGCTTTATACTGAGGAATGACTAAGTCGTGTTAAAACAAATTTTAGCATGCAAACTAGCAGGTCACATGACAATCACAGCCAATAAAAAGTCGAGTTGGAACAAATCAAAATTACATTTTCATACTATTTGGCATTACGTAGGAAGTTTGATGCCTTGAAAAAGTGATTGCCTTTGGGAAGTGTATGCAACAGTCCTATCCAACTCACGATATTGATACAGCCAGATCATAAAGACGAGTTAAGTTCGGAGATTTAGAGTTTGCGAGACGAGAGTATCCTTTGTAAGCAATATAATTTGAAAACAAAGGAATATGAATCAATTTAGGGCACCATAAAAAGACCTGCAAGAAGTCATATCCCAGCCATGGTGAGCAAAATACGTTATCTTGTAACAAGTAATAATCCATGCAGAAAAGTTAATAGCAAAAGCCATCCTCGTGCTCCATGGTACATTACCTAACAGTATCTTTATCTGGGAACAAAAACGTAGGTTATAGGCTCATCATAATGAATAGTTTAGTCACAACCTCCCATTAACTTGTCATTTACTTCAAACAGTTGGAGAATATAAAAAAGACCATCTGATAAAAGTCGTTTATTTCTAGTATTAATATGTATCCAGTACACCAACACACACGAAAGAAAATAAATAATGAATTTTCTGGTTAGTTGAATAATTGAAATTTATACCCTGAAAAAAACCAGCACTATTGGCAACAATAGTATCCGTCTTTATGCATATCTTAACTTAATTGGGGTTGCAAGTAATAATTATTGCTAAATAAGTTAAACTATTTACAATTTTCAATAATTTGGTTTCGACCACACTTGGTAATAGAAGTAACAGCCGGTAACGTTTATTCTTCTTTAAATTCTTGGTTTGTTTGTTTCGGAATTCTGCGCAAAGCTACACGAAGGCTATTTGCGCTGGCCGTCTATAATTTAGCAGTGTAAGACTAAAGGGAAGGCAGCTAGTCATCACCACCCGCCGCCAACTCTTGGGCTACTCTCTTATCAACGAATAGTGGGATTGACCGTGACATTATAACGCCCCCATGGCTGAAATGGCAAGCATGTTTGGTGTGAAGTCACCTTTTGAATGTTTGTTGTTTAGTAACCTACCTTAAGAGCAAGAAAATATATTAAATGAAAATATTTTACTTTAAAAAAGAATGTCAAATTCGTAACATGGAATATAAATAAGGTATATCAAAACATATAACTTTATGTTTGTAGTTCGCAAAATATACAGTCTTGTCGTGTTACAGAGTGGTGAAGTTGAATTATATCTCTTAGAAAACTGAAATCAGTTGTTGTTCTGATAAATTTTTATGAGCTTAAAATAGAAATGCTTGACTGAGTTGTAAAGAATACTTATATTTCTTAAATATTTGGAACGTAATAGATAGCTACGTATTAACGAAATACGTAAATAGTGGAAACCACATACTGTTATTGAGATGCATCGTTATTTTAAATTATATGTAAAAAGAGTCACTACCTGCACAAACAAACGAGAATACACTTGGATAATTCACGTTTCCTGTGTCACGTTAATACTAAAGCGAAATGTTATTATGTTTACGGATACAAAATAGCGCGTTTTTCATATTTAGTTACATTAGTACTTTTATTAATTAATTTGTAAAAAGTTGATGTTAGTGTTTTGATTTTTTTTTGCAGTGAAGTGTTCTACTTTTCGTTCAGTAAGCTATAGTATTTTTTTTCCAGTTCTCACTCCGTTTCAAGAGCTTGGAGCTGATACCAGATGTCAGTTAGAGTCTCTCTTCAACACTGAAAAATTATCTTTAAGCAGAAAGGTGTCGTAAGTCTGAGATTCCATGAAATGTTCTGCACGTTACCAATGCCACGGAAACCAAATGTTTTTACTATCAGAATTATCTTTTCTATATAAATAGTACTCTTTCTTTTTGTCTTTTAGTGCTTCGCGATGAATAATATATTTCATATGGACCATACCTTTCCCTGGTATTGAATGATCACAGGTCAACATGCGCCTGATTTACTGATAAGACAAAAAGCACGGCGAACGGCAGAACTATTCTAATTTAGGTGTAGTATTACAAGTATACTGTTATTTACATTTTAACATGTGAGTATTCTGAAGAATCAAGAGAGGTGTAGCCAGACTATTAGGTGGCACATGATTGATAGCTGACCTTGTCTACCAATTCAATAGTCAGATTAACAACTGTAATCAGTAGAACACAAAAATCGAGATTTTTATTATTGCTGTTTTTCCAAACATTATATTGGCCAGCCAAAGAATTCTTTTCTTTTATTTTGTGAATAGAATCAGATCTTGATCGACGCCTATGCTTTACAATCACTTTAATGGCACTTAAAAAACTCTTTTAACTCTCATTTCCAGACTTCCTGCTCCAGTTTCCGGTATCGCTTGCGTAAATTGGACACAGGGTCTTTAAAGAGAACTGGATCGAGGCGAAGACTAGACCTCACCAAAGGCATGTATCCAAATGCGTCAACAAAAGTGTTCACGCAGATCTGTCTTTGGACAAAATGGTCAGGGTCATTCCAAGGAGTTGGGTACGTTTTGCCATCTGCTGCGATGTTTTCCTTGTATTGCTTTCGTTGGGTCACTTTGATTGGTGGTAAGTTAGTCACATGACTGACTAAAAAGTTCATCAGAATATCCTCACAATTCTGCGATTGGTCCACAGTTTTGTGCAATAGATTGTGTAGATAGAAAGTGTACAAATAGTTGTAGTACCTGAAAATAAACAATGCCAGATTATTGTCGACAACTTTTGTTTTCGATTTTATATCTTCTTCAGGTTGTAAAGAAACAAATAAATTGATTGCTTCTAATTGTTGCAGAGTTAGAGTTACAAAAATTTGTCAGATATACGAGAAGACCAGCAGAAAGGTCACTATATCTTTAAAATATTAGTTCTCTGCTATTATTTAAAAGATAAAACACAAGAGAAACTGAAGGGTTGCATAGACAGTGAACTTATTAACACACTTACTTCATTGTGTCTCCAAATACGATGTTTATAAACTGATTAAAAAAACAAAACAGGATTTTATAATTCATCATTGTCACTGATTTCGTTTCGATGAAAATAACTGAAAAACACCACGTATGGATTTGTCTGTCACAAGAACGTGTATTTTTCTAATGTGTTTTAGACCAGTCCTTTCATATATAAACCAAGATCTTTTATTTTGTTTCAAAATCTGCTTCTTTCGCATTAATGGATAAAGTCAGAGTATGGAAAGGATTTGGTTAAGTAGTGTTTATAGAATAACACTAGTATGGCTCGCCACAGATGATAAGGCTAGTGCTATCCTTCCCCCACTCGATAGTGTACCTTAACCTCGCATTTCATAGCTAACTAAAACAAATAAAGTTTACGAAATCAAACTTCACCAAAAAAAGATACAGAAAACTACAGTCGAGGCAGTCATATGTCCTTTATGAACCAATCAAAATTAAGATCGTTCGTGAAATACATTCGTGGCGTATTCATGGAATAATTATTGGCAAAAATCAGTTAGATTAACAGCTTCTAATAAATATAGAAAAGTCAGTGTGTTTTAGTAACACTACGTTCTGACAATGACTTTTATGTGTGTGTGTGTGTTTTCTTATAGCAAAGCCACATCATGCTATCTGCTGAGTCCACTGAGAAGAATCGAACCACTGATTTGCGGGTTACCAATCCATAAACTTAACACTGACCAGCGGGGGACTGGCTTTTATGTCATCCAGCTTAGCAACAAAAGTATAACCTAATATTGTTGTTCTTCTGTACAATAAAAGTATAAAATGAAATCTATAGTGAATAAAACCGGAACAAAATATTAAAAACAACATCAACAGTGGTTTCATTAAAACCAGTTTGGCAGTAGATGTCACTAATAATCAATAAATAACTGAGTTCCAGTAAATTCCAATGACAATACTACGTCAGTAGTTTCAGTTTCGAGATAATGTAAAGTATATTCCAATAACAACAGTACATCAGTAGGTTCCATTCTGAAATTGTGGATTTTATTGAGAATCGGTAAATCAATGAATTTCTGTAATAATCATTAGCTCAGTAGAAACTGTTAATAACTGGCGTACCATCAGATTTAATTAATATTGACGCTATGCTATATTCCAGCAAGAAAACATATACCGGAAGAATCCTATTGAAACCAGTACGCTAGTAAATTCAAGTGAGAAAATTAGCAAACATTACGAGCCTACGAATCATGGAGTCATATAAAATGGCACATTACTGAATTCTCGTAAAATACAAAATACGAGTAAATTCAGTGTGGGTCAGCACTTCATTGGAATCTTGTAAGTATCAGTACACAATCAAGTCCCATTCAGAATCAGCGCTTCGATCACTAGGTTCCAACAAACGATAAAAACCAATGGTCAAAACAGGACTAAACTAACTAGCAGTTTTCACCATTTGTTTTGTGGTGAGTTGGCCTCTTCAGTGTGAGACCTTAATTTCAATAAATCACACCTGAAATATAACAGTAGTTGAATTTTAGCATGCATTCTTACCTGTGGTAGAAAGCAGCCCCTGTGAGGATCATCGAATATTCATTGGTCCACTTACTGGTATACCCCCAGCAGGATTTACTCTCTTCCCAGTAATGTGATCGAGCAGGATATCCAACAATCCTTTCTGGATATGATTGCCATACTTTAAAAGCAAAGTCAACCTGCAGAGAAATTAATTAGTAAGTGATATTATTTTGAATCATTATCTATTGGTTATAGGTTGATACGAATCTCAAATGACATATTGCGAATCTGAATAAACTTTTTATACCATAATAACATGGGTTTCTATTGTTTGGAATTTCGCACAATGCTACACGAGGACTATCTGCGTTAGCCGTCTCTAATTTTGCGGTGAAAACTAGAGCGAAGGCAGCTAGTCGCCACCACCCACCGCCAACTCTTGGGTTACTCTTTCACCAACGAATAGTAGGATTGACCGTCACTTTATAATGATCTCACGGCTGAAAGAGCAAGCACATTTGCTGTAACGGGGCTCTCAGATTACGAGTCGAGCGCTTTATCCACCTGGCCATGCCAGGCCTAATAACATGGGTAAATTTATTGTTATAAATCCCCCATGTGTTTATCATAAACTTTTGTTTGAGTCTGTAAAACCGATATTTAACGTACAAAGTCTAGTAATTACACTCTCGTTTATAACGACAGTGATTAAAAATCAAAACGAACACCTTCAAACGCTTCCTAAGCAGTCGAGTTCAAAAAGAAGTATTAATCAAATTAGAGTTATGTTTTATGGAAATTATATGCAGAAAATAATAACAGATACAAACATGGTATATAATACCCTTAAAAATTTAACTTTTATTATGCTTCCTTAGCGCAAACCTACACAATGAACTACTTTCGTTCTGCCCACCCTAAGGAATCGAACTCGGGACTTTAGCATTAAAAGTCCATAGATTTCCTGGTGAGCATCGGATGATAAACCAAACGTTCCCCAGTGGCACAGAGGTATGACTGTGAATTCACACTGCTTAGAAACCAGGTTTTAATACCCGTTGTGGGCAGAGCACAAATGGCCCATTGTGTATCTCTGTGACTTAATCCTAAATAAAGAAACAAATAAAGACAAACCAAACAACAGGTTTTACTTATTTGTTTGTAGTTCGTCACAATGTACCACGACGTCACCAGTGCTGTGTTTGAAACCAGGTTTTTAACTTTGAGCCTTCAGACTCATCATTGTGGAATCTGGAGACCCAAGCAATTGAGAAACCAACCAAGAAGAGTTCTTTTACTAAATCATATTAACACACTACATTATAAGACAGAGACTGTAAACCATTATCACATTACATTATAAGACAGAGACTGTAAACCATTATCACACTACATTATAACTTGGAGACTGTAAACCATTATCACACTACATTATAATTTGGAGACTGTAAACCATTGTCACACTACATTATAACTTGGAGACTGTAAACAATTATCACACTACATTATAACTTGGAGACTGTAAACCATTGTCACACTACATTATAACTTGGAGACTGCAAACCATTGTCACACTACATTATAACTTGGAGACTGCAAACCATTGTCACACTACATTATAACTTGGAGACTGTAAACCATTATCACACTACATTATAACTCGGAGACTGTAAGCCATTGTCACACTACATTATAACTCGGAGACTGTAAGCCATTGTCACACTACATTATAACTCGGAGACTGTAAACCATTGTCACACTACATTATAACTCGGAGACTGTAAACCATTATCACACTACATTATAACTTGGAGACTGTAAACCATTGTCACACTACATTATAACTTGGAGACTGTAAACCATTGTCACACTACATTATAACTCGGAGACTGTAAATCATTATCACACTACATTATAACTTGGAGACTGTAAACCATTATCACACTACATTATAACTCGGAGACTGTAAACCATTGTCACACTACATTATAACTCGGAGACTGTAAACCATTATCACACTACATTATAACTTGGAGACTGTAAACCATTATCACACTACATTATAACTCGGAGACTGTAAGCCATTGTCACACTACATTATAACTCGGAGACTGTAAGCCATTATCACACTACATTATAACTCGGAGACTGTAAACCATTGTCACACTACATTATAACTTGGAGACTGTAAACCATTATCACACTACATTATAACTCGGAGACTGTAAGCCATTGTCACACTACATTATAACTCGGAGACTGTAAGCCATTATCACACTACATTATAACTCGGAGACTGTAAGCCATTGTCACACTACATTATAACTCGGAGACTGTAAACCATTGTCACACTATATTATAACTCGGAGACTGTAAACCATTATCACATTAAATTATAACTCGAAAACTGTAAACCATTGTCACACTACATTATAACTTGGAGACTGTAAACCATTATCACACTACGTTATAACTCGGAGACTGTAAACCATTGTCACACTGCATTATAACTCGGAGACTGTAAACCATTGTCACACTGCATTATAACTCGGAGACTGTAAAAAACAAGATTACCTCCTCTGTTGATAAAACAGCGTCTTCATCTAGATTCAGTATGGCATCAGTCTGAACTAGAGGGTGCGGGTGAAAGCGAGAACTGATTGTCTGGATAAGAAAAAAAATCAAATAAAAGTATATAAAAACCCTACGTTAGAGTCTTTAGTTAGCTATTTAACTCAGTAAATAGTGTTAAATTTCAGTGATTACATTCGAATACTTGTGTAGAAACATTGTTTCATTAATCTTGGAAGTGTGTTGGAAGGAGGTTGGACTAACTTTATAAGCGCTAAATACATTCAATAATTACCTTGGTTTGTACGAAATACAACTATAAAGATTATTTCCAAAGATCAGTACACACATAACTGTGTTGCCCGTGTTGCATGGACAGAATAAAAAATCAGTAACAAAATAATTATTGTGGTAATAACAACTACCATATGTTAAGGTACAGTGAAAATATCTGAACACTATTTTTTAACTTCGGATCTTTTGACAGAATTAAGAACCATACGTTCTTATTTTGACATTATTGTAGTAGTTGTTTCTACTCATAAACAAACTGTAATCAACATATTTTAACTGTCAAACTCTGGCATATATTTTTTTTTGTATATGGATGTACGAGTACATATACATATATATATATATCGTTTTTTCAAGCTCAAAGTTCAAAATAGGTTAACTACAGTGTGTCCTCTACCGGCACCAAAATCCAATTTTTTAGCATGTAAATTTCACCTAACCTCCTTACCCACAGGTACTTGTTTGTGTCACTGGAATAAAATCCTAGAGAAATTTCATTTGGAAAGACATTTAAATTGTAATAATGTCTTTCAAAAATGCAATCGAAAATTAAAGTTTATTAATGAAGAGAAACCAGCTGAAACCTGTAGAATATAAATATATTGTTCTTTTCAATAACCAATCGTAATAGTGAATTTATGAGGAATATTTCGTTCTAAACATTTACAGAAGCTTACCTTTTGGGGTGGCTGAATAATATTCACCGGCACAGGGACTTGAGGTAATTTATTGGCAATAGGGGGAGGTATTTCCCCGTTCCATAAAACCAAAATCTGTAATTAACAATAATAAGGAATTTAACAATATAACCAGAAGTAGAAAAAGAAACAATTCTTCTCCCCTATTTCATAATTTCAAAACATTTTCATTTCTTAGTATTGCACTCTCAACAAGTCTGATTGCTTTTATGAGTTTGCGCAGGCATGGTTTTAAATTAAAGTGTTTTAAACTAACGTACTTAACACTTTATACTGAATATTTGTTATATTATAGTAGACAGCTGCCTTACTAAAGAAGGTATAAAAAAAGCAAGTTAGATTACGACAAAAAAAAAACAGGAACAGCTCAACGTTTTGTACAAACTACACGTTGTAACCAATCAGTCGCTTTAAAATATAATAAAATGAGCATTGAATGTACAGAACTAAGGAACATGGACTGTTCTGTTTACTTCATTTTTCGGAAGTAATATTACGTTTAAATATAACATACCGCAACACATCACAGATAAGCACTTACTCTTGAAACAAACGAAGATTTGGCAACGTTCTTGATAAGACGTACAAGTGGAGAAGAAGAAGACATAATGGGCACAGTAGCATAGATAATGGCTGTAAAATTAGGGCTTATGGATGCTGCCAGGTGGCGCCAATAAAAAGGAAAATCTCGCAAAATGTCGGAGAACTGAGGAAGTGATAGAAGTGCTCCAGGATGACTGTTCCAAATAACATAACTTCTCGCAGTGTGAGCACTTATTCGATCCTTAATAATCTACCAAAAACAAATAAAAATTTGATGTAACTGTTTAAAAAAAAATATATGCGCATACAACGTTAAAAACTGTAAAAAACCTAAATTTTTTTAACTTCATAGTAATTTTACATAATTTTTGATCAAATGAGAAATTTATACGTTCTAAGTGTTTCATTTTGTGAAAACAAATTTCTCATAGTTATCATACGGATTATCTAAATCTGACATAGTAGAATTTGTTTTTCATGTACGTATGTCTCTGACATTTTAGCCCCATGCAAAGGGCTGTTAGAAGTCAAGAAAGGCTGTTACATTGAAATTCACATAATCTCTATAGCAACTTTATCAACCTAAGAAAGATCGGTTTGTTTAACAAAATGGCGATTTGATGTCGTAACTGGTTTTTATTTTAGCGCTGCAGCCAAATGTATAGTTTTCGAAAATATAACAAGACCAAACAGAAGTGATTGTCCACTTTTACCGTCCTGCACAGTAAATATTGCCTGGATATTTTTCATTCATTTTAAACTGTAAAATGTCAGAGGTCAAAGCACCATATCAAAAGTATTACTGTTTTCATGATTGGCTACATTTAAAGTTTTACATTCCTAATCTGCTCATAATATAAGATAAAGGTCATTGTGAGTGTCGAGCATAGCAAGGGAGGTTAAGGCGCCAGACTCGTAATCTCATGGTCGTGGGTTCGAATCTCCCTCCTGCCAAACATGCTCGCCATTTCAGCCGTGGGGCGTTATAAAGTTATGGTCACTCCCACTATTCGTTGGCTAAAGAGTAGCCCAAGAGTTGGTGGTGGGTGGTGATGACTAGCTACCTTCCCTCTCGTCATACACTGCTAAGTTAGGGACGGCTAGAGAAGATAGGCCTCGTGTAGCTTTGTGCGAACTTCAAAACAAACAAACCAATCGTGGTGAGTTTTGCTCTTGATGACATCATGTAATATCAACTTTCTGGAGGTCACAGATTGGTCTAAATTAAAAATATTTTAAACTGTGCTCTATTTTAAGGTTGTGTCTTATTTACTGCATTACGTTCATTTTATTCTCTATTAGTCTAATACCCAAATATTTCCTTTATTTAATTAATAACTCATTTACCATCCGAGATAGTTACTGACTTTTCCTTTTTTTTTTCAGGTTTATTTTGTGTAGCAAGGAGACTTTGCAACAAATAAACTGCCAAGCACTAACAGAAGATGCTTCTGGCTGTTGTCTGAGGGCACGTGCAGAGCACGAGATAGCTCGTATGGGGTGGGGAGAAGAGGCAGTCAAATCGATGACAAAAGAACCTCAGTAGTTCATCATAGTACAGTATGTTTCAGAAGAAATGACATCACGCTTTTACGAACATGCGGCACGTGCTCGTTCTTCCGGAAACCTCGATAAGAGAGAAAATCCGATGTTACCTGGAGAGATGTGGCTTGTACATCGTTGCTAATTCCCCGATTGGATTAGACTGGTCGTTCCAGTATACATTATTGTTTGACTTCCGTACCACGGTTTGTGATAAGACTAACAATTGTACAAAGTGATGTTATGAAAAAATTCCAACCACAGCCTTTAACGTTCACCTGAACAACGTTATAATCATTTGTTTCTGTAGCATAGATTTTTGTCAAGTATGAAAACACGTGATTAGAAAAACAATATTCTAAGTTACCCGTAATTCACTTGAAAAAACTATGTGGAAACGAAAATCTTAAGTTAACGGAGAAAGTTAGAAAAACTGAAAACTAGCTATGCATTCCCGCAATGCCTAAGCAATAATAAATGACAAGAATTTTACAAACTTAATACATGTAAAATGTCACATTCTGAATTTTGTACAGTGATGACCAGGCGCTAGTGAGTGTTCATAGCGTAAACATTTTATTTCGTCTAATTTTCATATATTCTTGTTCAATTTGTACTTTTGTTCCATATTTCATTCCATCTTCAATTTAACGTTTACACAATTATACTTCAATGCCATTTACAGGACAACAAAAGTGAGTTGTATGAGTATTGGGTGATACACTCTTCCAACTAATTCCATTTATCTCTCACCTCTTTTCATAATTAGACCAAGCTACCAGTTTAGGCATATAGGCCACCCGACAACAAGATAGGCAAGACCAGTTTCAATAAATAATCATCTGACCATTGGTCAGTGTGATCCCGTCAGGAACTCTAAAGCCCACACAGGCTGTCAGTCTCAGCAGGATGACGACAGGTAATTATATCATAGAGACAATGATTTCGGTTCTTCACTATTAACAAACAAATCACAACCACAATAACTGGAGTTGTAAAAGAAGCACAACTAAAAGAGGCATGACTCGACTGTCCTAGTCCCACTCATTGACCATCAAAATTACCAGTTTATTGTTATATTTTTAGGGTATTTATATTGCATTATATTGAGTAATTTGTTTAATCTAATACAACGCTCACTGAAAAGAACTGCGCAACAATATTGAATAAAATCGAATTTTTATTGCGTAAAACAAATAACGGATTTAAGCTGTAATAAGCAGGTTTAATCGCATTATTAAAGATAATTTTGTTTGAATATTTTGGATAGCTGATATCTTATTAAGATCTTGTCTCGTAAACAAAAATGTCATAAATCGATAAGAGATTTGAGACATTAATAGTTTAGAAAAGAAAATGGATTTAAAATGCTGACCGTCAGCAGTTATAGGATTAAAGGAAGGAAAAACTTACCGGAAGTGCTTACATGTCAAATTCTAAACATCCACTACCATTGGATTACAAAGTCACTAAATCAGAATGGTGTCTCATATGTCTCATGTATACACACCATTTGTACGTGGATGAAACGTGTGTAGTACAAGTGATATATAGCAGACAAAAAATTAAAAAGTCCCAACAAGGTTGGTCCCGTAGCTGGAAAGTGGCAAAACAACCAGTTTCACTGACTCCAGAAAGGAAGTGCTTGGATAAAGCAAATAAGATCAACAACTTCGGTGGAATCGTAAAAATAAACTCCTGGAGTAAACACAAAGATGTGATAACTTTAAACATATGACTTCAAGTTAGGTCACTTCTCTTGATGCGATGGAACATTTTGATACAGACCAGCTGAACAGTTGAAATATGCTGATGGAGAATTCTAACGCTATTCTGATTCAATAAAATACTGAGAAAAATATCAGTTAGGGTTGAGAACTCATTGATAAAGAGCAACACTGAATATACATAGACGGTGTGCATTATCAGCAACAACAAAAAAACTATCTGGGAAGAGTTGTTGCAGATTAGGAGAATATATCGTGACACCAGTCAATTAATATTCGCCATCCTTGAACGATGTGGAGTTCATTGCCAAGTAAGATAATATTGACCATATTAGCAGTAACGTATTACCAGCCTCTAGGAGAATATTAAAACTCTGGAGATAGCCAGTCAATCTCAGAGTATTAGAGTATAAACATGAATTGGTATCGGCATCTCTGCTGTACTCTATCTAAATCCTAACGATAAATTAGAACCAAATAAGAATATTGATGAGACTTCTGAGCTTAGGCAGTTCACAAGGCATGGTTCTCATCCTGTGCCAGCTAGGAATGACTCTAGCTTAAACCATGACCACCCCAAACTACATCTAAACAATGCTCTGGAATGGTTTGCTTGAAAATAGCAACGTGAGGCCAGATATGATGTATACTTGCGCGATACAAGGACGGAAGTTCCCGTTAGATACATAGACTTCCATGACTATGTTTACTTTCGATAGCGAAACTTCCCATAATACCCATCAACATGAATTTTTGTTTGCCCAGTGGGGGTTTATTTGGAATACTTTATGAGGAATGCTTGGATCTACACACCACCAAGAAATCTGATTTGTTGGTTACCTTGGTCTTGTTTTGACCACTATCGTCCTTAGTAAAATAAGTTGCAAAATATTGTTCTTAGGAGGACAATTAATGCTTTCCAGCTCTTAGCTTAAGTACATTACATCAAAGGGTAATCATACAACCAAATACTTAAACACAATTCGGGATAGTTATGAAAACATTTGTAAGTGTTTTTCTGGCAAACACAGTAATAGAATTCACAAAAGAAACCTATTGTTAACGAACAAGTAGTAACGTAAGATGTCATGAAATTAAAAAATAGCACAGGTCGATTATTAACCTGCAAGTACACACAGAAGCAAGTAAACTTGCTTCGAATGATAGTAGTATTCGAAAGGCAGTGTAGTAGAAGAAGGCTACTATACATCAAAGCAGCACCTTAGTGTCAGAGCAATCTGGATGATAAGCAGATGAACGTAATTATAACGTAATGGTCAATCCCACTTTTCGTTGGTAAAAGAATAACCCAAGAGTTGGCGGTGGGTGGTAATGACTAGCTGCCTTCCCTCTAGTCTTACACTGCTAAATTAGGGACGGCTAGCGCAGATAGTCCTCGTGTAGCATTAAGCGAAATTCAAAATAAACAAACAAACAAACAGACAAGAAGAATATTTGGAGAAATTATAGTAACGTATTATTACATAGATACGGAGATTTCCATGCCATTGAATAACCACTACGTAGGCTAACATTGTTGACACGGGATCTGGGCGCTACAAAAACATATTGAATTTTAAAGACTGTATAGATAACACAGTCATTGGTGAAAGTGTGGTTAACGTTAGTAGATAATCTAAAGAGAAATTAAGAGACAACGAAACTATGCACAGAATACTCACCCTATGAACATGGGTATGCAAGAAGATACATTGTTGCTATTGTATAGAATCAAATGTTTAGATACTTCTTAGGTTCTTGCTGAATGGGTTCACTGAATCTGAGATTTGGTTACTCACAAGTTGACTCAATAAAAGGGCTAACCTGGTATTACTCTTACTCTAACAGACGATACGATTACGAGTTATTTGTCTTGTATTTTGGGCTCAAAAATATGCCCGCAACCAGCTAGGGTTGATGTAGTTGACTTTGTATGAACTGCGATTGGAGGATTGTTTAATCTATTTCAGTGGTGTGCTTATATTTGGCCAAACATTCAGTGTTATTCTCGAGGACTTGTAGCTGGCGTCTCAATATATTCAAACCGTTGATGTAAGACTCAGGCCCAGAAAACGTGCACTGAGCATGGAAGTTGCATTTCGTCATTTTTTTTAGTGATATTATATGCAGAAAAAAAGTACAGGTGGATCCTAAAAAAGATTGTACAAATGGATTCATAACCACAAGAAGACATAAACTTTATTGGATTTGCTTCCTACTCCTAGTGCTTCATCAGCAAATTATCAATTATTTTAGTATCGCTGGTGGTACTAGCAGAGATAAGAAAGAACCGTTTAAAGGCTCTGGAACTTACCTTAATGTTTCTGGCCAAATTAATATCAAGTAACTGTCTCACACCAGCCAAGCAAACAAGCGCAGACATCTACATACTCGAGTATTCATTTTGGCTAGCTGGCAACTGTGAATAAGTGCAATGAACCTTACAGACAGTCGTACAGTAGTTGTCAATACCAACAGTCTTTTTTTTTTTTAGCTGGAAATCCATTAAGCTCTTCTTGACACTGGAAAATTTTCTGCACAGTCACCATTCTGAATTCACAGCTTTAACGACTGCAGTAATGCCAGAACGTAAGTAAAGTGACAATACAGATAATACAGTCGGTGTGCATCCAAGCAGAAATATGCGCTGTGTCAAGTCTGGGTGAAATAGTGAATCGTAAAACTGCTTTTCAAACAAATTGACCTTGACGTTACTGGATCTTTAGTAGCCGATTTCTGCTGGTCAGAGTAATTTGACACACTAAGTGGACTAACGCCTTTTGTACTGTTTATACGACAGTACAGATTTCATTATCTGAGACAAAAAAAGAGCCAAATACACACCAGAAGCGTATTTTAGCAGTAACTTTTAACATTGCTGTACCATCTACTGAGATACGTAATGACATATACTTTGTAGTACTATCCTCAGTGAAATGGTCATACCGAAAGAATTGAGGCGCGGCATAGCCAGGTGGTTTAAGGCGTTCGACTCCTAATCTGATGGTCGCGGGTTCGAATTCTCATCGCACCACATATGCTCGACCTTTCAGCCGTGGAGGCGTTATAATGTTACGGTCAATCCCACTATTCGTTGGTAAAAGAATAGCCCAAAAATTGGCGGTGGGTGGTGGTGCCTTCCCTCTAGTCTTACACTGCTGAATTAGGGACGGCTAGCGCAGATAGTCCTCGAATAGCTTTGCGCTAAATTCAAAACAAACGAAACCGAAAGGGTTGAATGAATGAAAACAGAGAGCAGAACTTTAGAAAATTAGAGTATTGGTTTCGGCTTCATAAAATAACCATTTTTGTTAAATATTTGACGTAAATTAATAACCACGTAAACTAGTTCAAAAGTAAAATGAAACATTTGACACTTGTTAGAAATTGAAGTAGGCAGCGTTCGTAGATTTTTAAGAATTTGGTATTGAAGAAAATTTTTGTTTACGAGTTCATTTTTTTTTATTTGTTCTTCCCTTAAAGATGGAATAAAGTGATTTTCCAATGTTCTGTATAAGTGACGTAACAGTGAGTACAGTTTCTAAACGAAGGAAAAAATCTATTAAATTTTCTCGTTTACCAATTGATCGAAGACAATTATTGAAGTTTCCTTGGAAACCGGCTGCTCAAATAACATTCCTTGTTCAGGTCAAAACAAAAGAAAGCGACATGTTAACTACAGTTGTATGGGTAAGGATACCCAAATCTGGTTGATTTTATAATCTAGATAAAGATAACACTTTTAATAACCCAATGAAGCAACTCATGCAAAAGCAAATGAATAACTTCGAGGAAAAACTGAAACGTGGATTCCTGTTTCGTTTCATTACTGATCTGAATAGAGATCATTACCCCCAGTAGAGCTTAAATACACTTGCAGTAGTGTTATGGAGATTTCAAACGACGATCCGATATACCCATAATATTCGTGTGCTAGGAGCGTCCTAACGGTGAGCTTGTTTCACTGTAAACCTGAAGGCTCGTGGTTCGCGTCCAGTTGCCGTAAAACACATCACATGGTAGAACGCTGTTGACTATCACTTACCTTCTAGTCTGTCTGTTTGTTTATTTTTTTATTTCGCGCGAAGCTACACGAGGGCTATCTGCGCTAGCCGTTCCTAATTTAGCAGTGTAAGACTACAGGGAAGGCAGATAGTTATCACCACCCACCGCCAACTCTTGGGTTACTCTTTTACCAACAAATAGTCGGATTTACCGTCACATTATAAAGTCCCCACGACTGAAAGAGCGAGCATGTTTGGTGCGATCGGGATTCGAACTCGCGACCCTCAGATTACGAGTCGAACGCCTTATTCACCAGGCCATGCCAGGCCTGTTAGGGATGGTTTCCGTTGGTCAGTTACTTGAATGTTCGAAACAAACAAACAGAATATAAAGTAAAAACGTGGTCAACGTTATCATAACCGTTTCTAAATCCCACTTGTTCCTCCTAAAATACTGAAACCGTTAGTGATCGTCTGCTTAACTCCCCATTTAGTGTATTTATAAAAAAGAAGTAATGAAAACACGATACTTGTAACATTTACTGATATTTGCAACGCCAACTAAAGGAAACATCAATATTAATGGTTTACATTTATATTGTGTTTTAGCCTACACCTCTCGTTTAGGTATATGTCAAAGAGTTCTAGCAGTGTGAGTTCACAGACATGTCACTGAGGGGCAATATCAGAGATTATTAGTAACCATCACTAATCTTAACTTCGAAAGAAAAAAGTTAGTAAATCCATAAAAGGCACCGCGCCCCCCGCTAGTGCAGCGGTATGTCTCCGGATTTACAACGCTAAAATCAGGGGTTCGATTCCCCTCGGTGGGCTGAGCAGATAGTCCTTTGTGGCTTTGCTATAAGAAAAACACAAACACACAAAAGGCACCGCGTTGTGTTAGTTTTAAAACTACAAGACACAATACGAGTATGACAGTAATGTTACAAGAAACAACAGCTTATTACTTGGAAACGTTTACATAAAGAAATTTCTCATTTCCTGTGACATTTTGAGTGTCTTAACTTAAAACGATTTGTGAGAGCAGAATATTTGTGCAACTTTAAAGAAGGGAGGAATAGCTTTCTAAGAAGTTAGCAAGTTGAATAAAGATATTTATCACAATAAACGTGTGCGTTTTCTTACAGTAAAGCCACATCGAGCTGTCTGATGATCCCACCGAGGGGAACAGAACCCCTGATTCTAACGTTGTAAATCCGTAGAATTACCGCTGTACTAGCGGGGGGGGGAATCACAAATAAAATACAACAATAGATGCGAAAATGTACTAAAGATGATCATTCCAATTTACTGAAAAATAATAACTTAATAAGTTAAATCTGATATTTAAAATTCAGGTATTAATATCACAATACTTAATAAAAAATATGATGTTTGGATAGAACAATGGTTTAGCAATATTAAGA
Source organism: Tachypleus tridentatus (assembly GCF_004210375.1). Taxonomy (NCBI): domain Eukaryota; kingdom Metazoa; phylum Arthropoda; class Merostomata; order Xiphosura; family Limulidae; genus Tachypleus; species Tachypleus tridentatus. The sequence goes on from NC_134836.1 coordinate 98,724,627, forward strand.
ATTACGACGTGAAGTTTCGTCGATTAGAATAAGGAGAAACTTCACCACATCTTTCAATCAAATACACTGTACACGTTAAGCAATCTTAATACTTCAAAGGCCAGATAAATTTTGTATTAAAGTCTGGTAAAACAGTTCGCGAGTGACAACAACCGAGTCCGTGCACGCAAGCAGTTTGACATGGTCACGTGACTCCCATGCTTGCATCAATTTCCATTCGTGTGTAATTAACAGAGTGCTTTCCACGAGTGCTCTGTAACGAACTTGTAGTTAATTTCATTAAATACTGTGCATAAGCTTCTCCCATTTTGTTTTATTGTAAAGGGAAGAAAAAACATTAATTAAAATAAAAGAAAATATTTCTCTCAGAGAATTGGCAGAGTTTAATATCAGAATACACAAAAGGAACGAATAATAAAGTTAAATGGTAAAACATATATAAATGTAGACGTAAAACACAATGAAACCTGGAAGAAAAGAGCGATTAACAAAGCATAAGAATAAATAACCCTTGAACGTAAGTTAAAAATGGTTAAACTAACATATGCTTGGTTTCAATAGACCCCTCGCAAGTTGCCATTTTCAAGGATACATATAAAACTTATTTAAATTTTTTATTTATTTTTAGGTAGCTTTAGATTCCAAGGTTTTATTTCTCAGCCAAACATTCAAAACTACATTCACTAACCGCTGCTCTTCTAGAATCATTGGCGAACGTATGATAATCCGACATTATTTATAATTTTGATCGTGATGAAGCTCAAAGTTACGTAATGGTTCTTTGCGCTGTGCCCATTCCAAAATTCTAACGCTTATTTTTAATGTCACAAGATCCTTACACTTTCCGTTCTACTACTCAACAGTGTGCGAAGAGATCTTGAAGTGCTAATACTTGTGGGAGAGCAAAATGAAACGAATGGAGAAGCTTTGCTGCGAGGTCCGCAGATGTATCTCCGCGGAAAACGTTTATAAGTTTCAATAAAAATGATTCAATTTGGCAAAACCTGATGACGTTCTTACACCCTTTAAACATAACCATCAGTGGGAAAAAGATAACTACAGAATTTCACAAACTAATAACTTTCATAAGATATTATAATGCAAGAATACTATAAAATAAGTATTCAATTGCAATACTGAAAGTTTCAAGTTTATGCGCTAATTAAAATTGAGTATATGTTAATTAGAAATGTGCATATCAATATTTGTTCTTGTAAAGACTTAAAACCGCTTAAACTTCTTAAATCAAACGAAGACTTATTTTTGGGGCCCAGCATGACCAGGTGGTTAGGGTCAAGGGTTCGAATCCCCGTCACACCAGATATGCTTGTCCTTTCAGCCGTGGGGGCGTTATAATGTAATCGTCAATCTCACTATTCATTGGTAAAAGAATAGCCCAAGAATTGGCGGTGGGTGGTGATGACTAGGTGCTTTCTCTCTAGACTTACACTGCTAAATTAGGGGCGGCTAGCGCAGATAACCCTGGCGTAGCTTTGCGCAAAATTCAAAACAAAAGGACAAACTTTTTTCACGTTGTAAGCACTTTCCTCTTTTTACATGTGACACATACAATTAATGATTGTACGTATAATCGTTCATTTTTTGTCGTAAACGTAATTGTCATTTTTAATTTTGCGGATTAAATCAAGCAACAATGCAAGCTAAATGACCGTACTTACATTTCGAGAAGAATCGTTTCCATTATATTTTTAGAAGCAGTTTGAAGGTTAGTTTTCTGACCCATGTCTGAAAGAAATTGTTTAAGAAGAACGTGTCATAGCATTAACTATAGCGAGTTATAGTTTGTACTTAGGCGTTAAAAGACAAGTTGGGAATATTGAGATAACTCTAGAACAAGATCTCAACCTAGAAGACATATTGCGTTCAAGCGTACTTCAACCATATTTATAGTGTGAAATACATCTAAACAAAATATTATAACATTTAAATTGTGTTGTACGTATATGTGTAGGTACATATCCATCGTATTCATTCATTACGAAACTGTATAAATATTGGAAAGCTTCGTTACTCTAATATGTGTGTGTGTTTGCCTTGACAGTAATCAAATTATGAGACTGTAGAATTAGCCCATTACGACGTTTCGTTTATTTAGTGTGAGTGTGTAATCAACAATAATCAAACTACAGTTTTAATAAACGATCTACTATAAGGTCTGACATTCTTAATGCATAATCGATATTCTTAATATAAAATAATTTCGTACGTTTGTGCTATCGTTGTGTATTAGTTTGTTTTGAATTTCGCGCAAAGCTACACGAAGGTCATGTGTAGTCCTCCCTAATTTTGCAGTGTAAGACTAGAGGGAAGGCAGCTAGTCATCACTACCCACCGCCAACTCTTGGGTTACTCTTTTACCAACGAATAGTGGGATTGACAGTAACATTATAACGCCCTTACGGCTGAAAGGGTGAGCATGTTTGGTGTGACAGGGATTCCAACCCGCGACCCTCAAATTACGAATCGAGTGCTTTAACCACCTGGTCATGTCGGACTATGTGTGCTCTGTCCACCACGGGTATTTAAACCTAGTTTCTAGCAGTATAATTCCCATCATACCGCTGTGCCACACGTGTTTGTCAATAAGTTGTGTATATTTTCTTAACACATTACCAATACCACAGGTCATCAATATCATCAAAAACTTATTTTCATTTGATACCAGTTGTGACGTGTATAACTTCCGACATCAGTATCCCTATCATAAATTATGATTTTCTTATAGAACGATTTCTCTAGCTTAGTGCTAATCATGAAACTCTCAAGTAACGTAATCGTATCATAAGTAATGTAATACCTATTGTATTATAGTATGTAAGAGTGATTTTTATATTACAAATGCTGTAACATTAATAATAAAACAGATACACAGAAAATAATAGTAGCGTTGACAATACTGAAACATGCTTGTAGTTCATTTTTTGATGGAAAAACATCTGAAACAAGTGTTCTATTTCATGTTTACCTCCAAAGTAGTCATCACAATTTTTTCCATCGATGAAAAATAGTTATCCCAAATAATTCGCGTGTGTTGTCGAAGCGCGTGTACACGGGTCTTCCTAATCGAACGAATAATATCAGGAACCTACAAAAAGAATATATATATGTATAGAATATTAATACTCAACAGTCAAGTACAATAAACAAAATAAAACAAAATCAAAAGGAAAGAATGCGTTTAAGACAGCAAATCCAAACCAGTGTCTAATGATATTTTCTAGCAAACAAAAACAAGCCTAAACAAAAATCAAAAACGTTTCACAAATTAAAAAGACCCTCAGAATACAAGCTTTAATGTATATAAAATGTATCTTTGGATTTAGAGGTGACTGAAGAAGTAGGACCTACATTGCGGGTGGGATACATCATATTTCAGTCTTAACCTCCGTTCGCCAGTCTCACATGAAAAAATTAATAAGTAATAATAATAACTGAATAATCAAAAGCAATAGAAATTAGGAGAGCAAAATGTGAGTACTGAAACCCACAACGTCCCACATCCATGTCACTCTTCACTGTCTCCAGACAGTTGTGGGAAAATGATTTCTCTCCAAAGTGAGAGAAAAAAATAGAGTAATGATAATAAGGTACAACCGCTTGAGAGTAAATAAGGTAAACTTACCTTTTTTTAATAATAATGTACCGTACTCTTCTATTATAAACATTATAACTTCACAGTTATTCGGATTTTGTAAAATGTGCAATAAATTACAGTTAATGTTGAATTATTGATGCATAATTTAATATTTAATGGATTTAATAGAGAAACTTCAAATGAAATTATTAAAATATTCTGTGATAAATATAAGAATGTATTAAATAAATATAAAGATGTAAATACTAAGGATATTTCACTAAAAGTATATGATAACTATTACTAGTTGTTAATAAGATCATTTAAACAACTTCGCACTACTTTATGCGGATGAACACCTTATCGTATATAAAGGCTTGTTTAGAGTCGGAAAATTGGTAGCTGCAGTTGACTTGATGGGTGGTGGTTGGGAGTTATACTAATTAATTTAGATAACTGGTTGGGAAACCTTTATACTAGTATAATTTGTCAACAGGAATACTAATTAGTGCCTTACCGCCTTAATTGAGGTTGGAATAGCCAACTTCAGGAAGTACGTTTATTTACCTTACCCCCAAATGGTAATACCTTATTATTATTATTATATTACTTTGAAAAGCAGTCACCTTCGCACAACTGTCTGCAGGAATGAAGGGTGATATAGATGTGGGACATTGTAGGCTTAGGCACTCACATCTCGCTCTCCTTGTTTCTATTTCGTTTTATTACCTTATTATTATTTATGAATTTCTTCATATAAGACTGAGAAACGAAAATTAAAACTGATAGATGATGTGTCCCCACCACAATGTTGGTTCTACTACTTCAGTCACCTCTAAAACCTAGGATTCATTTTATATCCCACATTATATATAGCATGTATTCTTGGAATCCTTTTAATTTGCGCAGCATTTTTTATTTTTGTTTATTAAAAATACATATACATGTAGAGAAAGAGAGATTAGATGTCTCAGCACTGAAACTGATTTTATAAAAAGGCAACTAAATCATTAGCATTATTAAACATTAAATGATGTAAAACCATTTCAAAACTTCAATCTGAAAACGTATTTTCCTGAATGTAAATGACAATGATAGCTGGTAGAAATGTATACAATCTTAGGTGGATAATATCACGTCTTTAAAAATTAGGTTATTTTCTCTCATTATTAATTTAGCATGTTTTCGGTATTTTGTTTCATGCGAGCATTTCACACAATTACTGCTTTCAGTAAACCTAAACATCGAGTAGAAGTAGCGCCCCCTACCTGGAGTAACAATCTTTCGTCAGCCCAGATTGATGCTTTGCTCCAATCAATCACTTCGCCAAATGGAAGTTCCCAGCCATTGCTAAGCAAGACGGGAACACAGCCAACTTGAAGTGCCTCTAGAAAACGAAAAGATCCTAGACGACGCCCTCTGGGAACAAGGCAGAAAGTAGCATTTTCCATCAGCATTTGATAGTCCCATCTAAGGAAAACAAAATAATAATAATAAATAATACCTCATCTGTCATTTCATAAATTACTTATTTCGTAATCTCATAGACATCAGGCTGGTTTATTATACCCTGTAATCTCATAAATATTAAGTTGTTTATCATACTCTCTAGGCCTACTGCCACAGATATCAGATTGTTTATTATTTCTTGTAACACCATACATATATACTGTCCATCATACCTCGTTTATTTTATGAAAGTCATTCCATTTATTGTACTCATTTAACTCTTGACACTTCTCATGTCATAAACTAAACATTGCTTTCACGTTCAGTCGTTTCCTAGACTACAGATTGTCTTTATATCACAAGATCATTCAATAAATTAGATATATCTTGTAATGTCAACAGTCTTAAAAATCTGTTAATATCTACATAATGTAACAACCCAGTGTTACAGCGGTATGTTTGCTGACTTATAAACTAGAAACTAGATTTCGATACCCGTGGTGTGCAGAGCGCACATCGTCCTTTGTGTAGCTCTGTGCTAATAAACAACAACAGCACAAATGTACCAAATTATTGGCCCAGCATGGCCAGATAGTTAAGGCACTCGAGTCCTAATCCGAAGATCGCGGGTTCGAATCCCTATCACACCAAACGTGCTCGTCCTTTCAGCCGTAGGGGCTTTATGATGTGACGGTCAATCCAACTATTCGTTGGTAAAAGAGTAGCTCAAGAGTTGCGGTGGGAAATGATGACCAGCACTCCTCCCTCTAGTCTTACACTGCTAAATTAGGGATGGCTAGCACAGATAGCTCTCGAGTAGCTTTGCGTGAAATTCAAAAACAAGCAACACATAATGTCATATTAAGATGTACAAATTATATTGCAAATGTTTCTAATTCCATAAATAGATGGCAGGACTTACAGAACACGCAAAGCATGGAAATTGTTACATAAACATGTGATAATAGGTTTACAAAAACACAACATGATAACCATTACACAATGTGATAATATAATTTATATGTTAAACTGAGGACACAAAACATTCAACATTCACGCTATTTCTATATTTCAGAGACGTGTTCGTTTAATTCATAACTTTGCCCAAAGTTTCAATTGGGCTATCTGCACGTAGCCTTTCATCATTGGGAAGTGGTAGACTAGAAAACAGGCAGCTAGTTCACCAATAGTAGCCCACTGCCTACGATAGAGCTACTCTTGTCTAGTCGAATAGTGAGATCCAGCCTTCAATTTTAACGTTCTTCTACAGCCTCAAGTACGGACGAATTTTTGCGATATGGAGGGACAAACCACACCTCCTTCTAAGCACAGTTTAAATACACACAAACCGATAGAGCACGCCCGTCCAGTTTTAATTCTAAATTATTTTAATCTGCCATATTCTCAAGTCACTCCCACTGTTCTGCGTTTTTGTTCTCGTTGGAAGGAAGTTTCAGTCGTCAATGTCTGGTTACTGGATTTTGTTTATTTAAAATTTGTTTGTAGAGATAATTACATGGTATTGGATATGTAAGAAATGTAAGTCATATCAACATGATTGGAAAAGCAAATACTACTGTGAAGGTAAGCCACTGGGCTAGAGAGCTTAATACAGTGTACTTAGACGTGAAAAAAAGAATGATCACAGTATAGTCGCTGCTAATATAATTACGACACTTGAGTACAAATGTGGTTAATTTTTCGAATGAAAATTACCGAGATGACAACATCCCATTTTAAGAGTAAAATGTTTGTTAAGTAATTAATTTAGTCCATAATAAATATTGATAATAAATAAAGTAGTCTGTACCGGGAAAGATTTATGTAAATAAAGGACTGTGGAGAAAAAAGCAATTTAAAGGAAGAGCTGAAAGCATTTTTAAAAGACCGATCTAACGTAAACAGAAGTTGAGTTCGCCACATTAAAGCGATTTCGGAGTGTCACCACAATTCATATCGCCTCGTCCGGTGGTATTCTATATGACAACCGTGCATCTTGATAAGAGACCTGTGGCGTTTTTTTTTTTTTCATATCATTAGGTTTCGTTGTGAGGCAATCATATTCAATGCACACCACTCCTTCCTGTTATCATTTTATAAACCATTTCAAGTGCGAGGACGAAGGTTTTCTAGCGCACGTTCCAACAGTCTGATTACACAAAAATCCTTTGGCGATTCAACGTGACAGGACAGATATTCCTTTGAATAAAATAGCATGAATATTTGTTTCAGTCTTCAGCTGTATGAATTATGTGACGGCTGAACTGAGCCTTATACTCATGAACAACCTATACCTTGTTGTTCTCATTTCCAAACTTCTTGATCATTTTATTTTCTGTTACCTGCAGCACATTAAGGCCTTTATTAATGACCCATGTGCTCGTGAATTACTACCTCTTACAAGATGCCACCCTTTGCTTACAACGGCAGGGTTGGGACATTTTGCAAGTTCTGGTGGTCCCAAGTTGATTCATATTTCTTTGTTTTCCGATGCCATTAATTACTAGAAAGCTTCTTGTCTTTGAAGTACTGAATCTCTGATCTGAATACATTTTTAGTGATCTGAGTGTAGGAACATCTTGAGTCGGAAAGAGCTGTTAAATACATTTTCCCTAAAAACGATCAAGTTTTGGCTGGACCACATTACCATCTAAACATTGAACAAGTCGGAATGTGATTATGATAAAAGTTGATTGTGGCTGTCGCGTGACTTTCTGACTTGCATATAAAAAATGGTTTTAATATAGCATAATAAATCATATTTTACATATATAAAACTTATTTTATGCACCTATTTATAGACATTTTTCAATTTTAAAGAAAATTATTTTATGCTTTGCTTATAACGTTAATAAATTAGTATTTATCTATAATACCAAGATTGAAAAGATATAGTTTGATTGATTAATTGTTTGGGATTAAGCACAAAGCTGCACAATGAACCATCTGTGTCCACCAAGGGTATTGAAACCCGGTTTCCAGCGGTCTGAGTCCGCAGACATATCGCTGTGCCACTAGAGGGCGAGAATATATAGATAACTGATTATAGACATGTATTTTCCAATACACTGAATATCGATTTTTTATGGACTTTCAATACTAATACTATAAAGGTTAAACTAACCGTTCCTGTATGGCCTAGTGTCAATGAACATATACGTCTCTTCTAGTGTGTTCAATAAATGATTACAAAACATCTTGAAGACGATGTCATGATGAAAAATACCTATGAAATCACATGATAAATGTTTGCGATTCACCGTATGACGTATGTTTTATATTTTGGAACTGTATATCACATTACCTTAGGAATTTGTCTGAATACATAACTTGCAAGATATCAGCAGGCATTGCGTTGCGTTTCAGTGGTGAAAGGAATGCTTGGCAATACAGTGTTTGTACTTAACTTGTAGGCTTACGTTATGCTCATTAATTCTATTGGTATAAAGTATTGGCATCCACAAGTCTGTATCGACTAGACGCCCAGTTAATATTTACTTATTTAAGCAACGTTTCGAACTAATCAAACATGTAAGAGTTCTGGTTAAGAATAGTTGTTCGGAAAGTCGCTTTGCCTAAATATATGGCCAGGTAGTTAAGGTACTCGACTCGTAATCCGTAGGTCGCGGATTCGAATCTCGGTCGCACCAAACATGCTCGCCCTTTCAGCCGTGAGGACATTATAATGTGACGGTCAATCCCACTATTCTTTGGTAAAAGAGTAGCCCAAGAGTTGACGGTGGGTGGTGATGACTAGCTGCTTTCCCTCTAGTCTTACACCGCTAAATTAGAGACGGCTAGCGAAAATAGCCCTCGAGTAGCTTTGTGCGAAATTAAAAAACAAACAGAATCTAAATATATTTTGTCCTCTTGTTTCTTTGTAATTAAGCACAAAGCTACACAAGGAGTTATCTGTACTCTGCCCACCCCACGTATCGAAACCTGAATTCCAGCGCTGTAAGTCCGCAGACGTACTGCTATGCTACAAGAGGACTTTTTTGTTTCCTTTTAATACGACTTTGGGGTATTACAACCTCATTTGTGAATGTCTTGGTATTTCATCTTTATGAGTATTAAACTGAAAAAAATGCAGAATATAATTTTATTGGTCACTCACTGCAATAATCTTAATTGAAAAAAGTGTTGATGTCTTAATACACTGGTGAAAAATAAATATTTCATTCTTGAAACATGCATAAATGAGTTACATCAATTCATGAAACTCAAAACGATAATGAATTTACAATGTTGTAGATATGACAAAGCGAAAATTACTATTACAAAATAATGTGATACACCTTACCAAATTAAGTTTTATGGAAATCAGGCTTGTGATTATTAGTCACATAATTGGAAATGCAAAATATTGGCAGTTCAACCTGTACTCGTAAACGAACACTCAATAGAGGTTCATTTCAGATCTCTGTAATTCGTGGCATTTCTCTTCACTATCAAGTATGAACACTACGAACAGTCTAGCATAGAAGTTGCATGACCAAAACCAGAGTACTGATAAGTTGCTAAATATCCACGACCACTCCAGTGAAAAACTGTTTTCGGGGCATATTTAATGTTTGGAGTTATGTGATCGGATGTGACATGTCTCATAGGAACATATTCTACATTAAAATTCATTCAGTTAATATATTTTTTTCTCAGTTTAGCACAAAGAGAGTGTACTTTATCGGGTCAGCTGTACCAGTATATAACAACACAAAGGCTAGTAAGACATTATCATGAGCAACGATAATTATACCTTATGTAGGCTACAAAGGTCATGTTTATTTATGATCACATAAAAGTTCCACCGACAACGAGATATGTATCATCTCTGTGTATGAATATGGGTTTGATCTGGTTCTGAATACTCTATAAAAGGAATCGAACCTTTCACGTGATAGCAGGATAAAGCATGTCTAATCTGTAACATTACTCACGTATCTTTGACCAACTTCGCGAAATCCATTTCTAATCATTTGTACACTGACGGTGTTCACTTACGGCTACGAACATTTATTCAGTCACGGATCAGGTGGTGTTTGCAGTTGTGGATAACCAAAATTCGTAGATAACAGTCGTTCAATTGTGATGTGGATGTTGGTTTGCTTCTACAAAGTATCCACGCAACTATGCCATCGGTTTTACGTTCTGCTAATGACACTTTGAGAGACATTTTTAGCCAGTTCGCAGCACCTTGCTGACATTCAATCATATTTTAAATATGAGCAGGCTTCGTGAATAATTTGTGATACCATAAAACCAGACTGTGTAAGACCACCATAAATATCTAACAGAGCTTAAATGACCAATTGATTGCATATAAGATCACGTGGTTGATCATAAGATTCCTAATTTGCATAGCATTAAACTGAACATTGAAATGGATGTTATTCCTCACGAATAGTTTTCCTTGTCATGGCAATCATATTGCATATTCCTATCACATTTGGATTACTTTGTGTACTTTACATGATGTGGAACTTTGTCATGAGATTATTTGTCAAGTAAATGTTTGTTTCTCATGAACTTACACAAAGCACTTTGTGTGTATATAACATTACTTACTTGCATTACTTATCCATACTAAAGATGTACTTACTTTACTTTCTGTCATCGTAGCAATGCTATGGCTACTAGGGTGGTATGCATACCATTGGATATAGCACAGAGACACGACAAAATACGTCGTTCATGTTTCCAAAACAGTGTTTGTTGTTGTTGTACGTTTTAATCGTTATTGTGATCCGAGGTCGATCTTCCCTTATTGGAGTTACTTATATGCTATAAAATATTTAGATAACATGTAAATATATGCATGTATATGTTTTAACGTATATGAGGTGAAAGAAAAAATATTTTGGTCAAGGGAGCACTTGAATTTATCACCTTTTTGAAGTGACAATTCAAAGTTTCTTCCTAGAAGAAGGTTATGTAATTCATTCAATTTATTTGTGATTAATTATAAACTCTTATTTTGTTATAAAAATGTACAAATATAAAACTATAGCTCTAAAGAATACAAACTGTAAACTGGAACACGAGACACTGTCAAGATAATCTGTTTATCAAACAACTCTAGTTCTTTAAGACGCAAATAACAAGGAATGTATTACAGAAGAAATTTAGTAAACTAGTGAATATCTCACCACATGGTAAAAATCATATATGTACAAATAAGTAAATGACTATATATATTAGTCAAATTAAATAATTTATATGCAAATGAAGTTAAATGAATAAACAAAATCATGAGGAAGGACTGCTTTAGAAAGAGCAAATCCAAACATCTGATTAATTAGATTATAACCATAAAATATTCAAGCCATAAATCAAAACACATTAACACGAAAAAAATTTTAATGTTTACATGTGTTTTTTTTTAAACTACGCTGCGTATTTAAAAAAAGGGATCCCAGGGTACAAGCTACAACGTGGGATTATCAAATGTATCCTAGGTTGCACCTCCAAAGCCTAGGATTAAAATTTATTAAGAATCTTTAATTAGGAAAATTTTGCAAATTTTTGCTTGAACGTTAGCAATGAATAATACCTACATACTTGTTTGGTTCTTTTAGAAAGTTCAACCAGAAAGTGTGAATCTATATCTGCGCATGCTTTCGCCCTATAGTTTTGCTGCATTAAATCAGCTGTTTTTTTTTATCCGAATAACAAATATCTAAAAATGTCCACCTTTACTTTTAGGTGAAGCTGCAGAAACAATCTTAAACCGATAGATCACGTGATATTTTGCGTAGGTGTTCGCAAAAGTTTTGGGCAGAATTGGATGGTTTTTGTTACATGACTTTGCACATGTGGCTTATACGTTGACCAAATCTGACACCTAATTGTATGTTATAAAGATTTATTAGTGTATTAAATTTGAAAATAAATCCATAAAAATATCCGTACTTTCGATTATTGGAGATTTTATATTTCAGGTATTTCTTAATAGATCGCCTTAAAATATAAAATTTGAAGTAATGGTCCAGTAGTGTGTCCTGCAGGTTGTTTTGGGTGCACGGCACACTACCATCTGTCTTGATGGAGGAAACACAAAGATACAAGCAAAACAATTTACGAGTTGTGCATATTATAGGAGGGAGCCTGTACGTGAACATGAAGGATAATATATTATTTCGTGCTCACGACTTATTATCTCGTGCAAATGACTTACCTCGTGCTCACGAGATATTACATCGAGCGCACGACTTATTAACCTCAAAAACACGAGATAATTATTTCGAAAGCATAACTTACAACATACACACGAAATATTATTCGTGCTGACCGCTTATTATCTCTCAAAATAATTATCTCTAGCACTCAATAAAATATCTAGTGGGCATGAAATAACTCGTTTGCACGAGATAATAAGTCGTGAGCTAAAAAAAGAACAATTTGTTTCGTCCATGTCTTCTCTCAGTGTTCTTATCAATGGAGCTGACACGAATTTTATATTTTATTGCTATCATTTTTATGGTTGAATTATTTTGATTCAGTTCTAACCTCAGACTTTTTATCAAAAATTTTCTGCACTCGTATATCCTTGGTTTTAATTAAAAGCTATAAAACTGTTTATTAATACAGAGTTCATCAATACTGCAGATTTATGGTAAAACTCCTACGCTACAGAAATACTAAATGCACTATGTGTTGTTCGTACCCGGTGCTTGGATCCGCCACAAAACTGTTGAATTTTGTCATTTAGTAATGGTATTTCCTGTCAAAGGGCAACAGCTAATTTGCAGGTGATGTACTACATTCCTGTTTCAGGTTTAACTTTAGTCAAAGTCGACGCAGTCCTTATTTGAATAAAATATGTTCATGAGAAGATACTAAAACTTCTATAGGATAATTCGGCCTCAGACTGGTTAATTAAATTAACAATGAAACTAAATTGTTCAATGTTTTAGAGCATAATTAAACAACCACAACGATTACACGGTTCAGTTCGTTAACGCACGTTACAGATTTAACAGCCATTTCTTCTTCTTACAAACTAAAACTAAACAAATATCACAGACGTTTAATTGTCAAACAGGTAACCGTATATACTTCCTACGAGTCTTCAAACGAAAGCAAGTTTCGTGAAAAAAAATTTTAAAAATTCAAATTCTGTTGTTGAGAATTTTGCCTATTTTGGCTGTGAGGGCATTTTATGTGACGGTCAATCTCACTTTTCATTGTGAAAAAGTGATCCAATTAGAGACGACTAACACAGGTATCCTTCCAGTAACAAACAAAAACAAACCTAAGAAATAATGATAACAATAACAAATGTCCCGTCCTGAAGCAAAAACATTATATTATCACAAGTATTTTTCTTTCAGCGAAATCGTTCTTTAAACATCACATCTCGCGGATATTCTAGTCACAAATACAATTACACCAAAAGCTGTGAATCGCACTACGTCAGGCCATCATTACATGTTATTGTCTAGTAATAATGTTTGATGGCGGGTAGTAATAAAGGTTTATAATCTGGAGAAACATAGGACTAGATGTTTGACATTTCATGGCTGAATACACTTGTGTTAACGAATGTATCTATAAACATAACTGTGGAATATTCTAACAATGTGTAAATTCAAGCACTACACAAAATATAATTCATTATACACATGAAATATAGAAACTTCATCAAACCACGTACAGTTAGTACCAAAAAGTTTCTAGAAGTGTAAGCACGAATCAGAGACAGCAAAAAACAAATAACAACAACAATATTAATATGGAACACAGGTTACACTGTCCTCGTGCTATCATATCTCGTGAAGTGAACAGTCCCGAGGGACTTACAAAAAAAGAAGAGAAAAGTTACCAAGTCACATCATACTTCGTCATAGCAACATACCGTTGCTTCAGGGTGTCATTCTTTCTAGTACAAAAAAACAGGGTTCCGCCCTCCAATAAAAGAGTAATTTCCTTCCTTTTAACAGGGTTCGTAATATCAACCAACTGCTCATATAGCATGAAGTTTCACTCTTGAAAAAGTTTTATATTGTTTTCAAGTTTCTTTACCCTTAAGAGATTTAAAGAAACTTTTCTCTTTCTGAAAACAAACAACAAATATGTTAATATACATTGATTTCGTATCCATACATATGTTATTGTGTTTTTTTTTCAAGACTTAGTACGTTTATATACGCGTCAATAAAAAATACAAACAAGATAGTAGGGATGGCATTTGCATCATTCCTACATAAAAACACAGGCATACAGTACAGTACAACGTTACCAGACAGAAATAGGATAAGTTAAACTCGGTTGTGATTGAATAGTTACGAGCATTGTTATATGTTACTTCCCTTCTGTGATTTTATGTAAGAATGATGCAAATACAATCCCTACTGTCTTGTTTGCATCATTCTAGAGAGATTGATATCAACCACCCCTACATTTATTTCCTTTTTTTAAATGGTTTTCATTACTTCTGTGCTTGTTTTTTTTTTAAATCAGTGTTTTAGTAGGCATAGAAATACTATATTTATAACTAATTTGTAAATACAATAAGGTTCAAACTTTATTTATTGCTTGTCTATTATTGGCTGATAATTCCTGTTTCACCCCGTACTTAAGTTTTCTAAGCGAATACCTCATTTCTGTAACAAAGCTGACTTCTAGGGGTAATGATAACATTGTTTACATTGTTTGAATTATGAGGTTCTTAGTTACCACTAGTTATTAATAAAGCGTATTAATACTCTTCCTACCACTGCTCATAAAGCCTAATCCTATCAACGTGTACTACTGAATGAACGATAGAAGTTAATGCATATTTCCAACAACAGATAAATGGTAGAAACTGAGAATTTCAAATAAACACGACTTAAAATGTATAATAATACATTAAAACTTCGTAAATTGAATAACAACTTACAACCCCTCAATTTTGATTAAATGAACTATAAGTCACTGGTCTAATAAGAATGCCATGATTTGTTTGTTTGTTTTGAGTTTTAGCGCAAAACTACTCGAGGGCTATCTGTGCTAGCCGTCCCTAATTTAGCAACTCTTGGGCTACTCTTTTACCAACGAATAGTGGAATTTACCGTAGCATTATAACGCCCCCAAGGCTGAAAGAGCGAGTATGTTTGGTTCTGCGGGGATTCGAACCCGCGACCCTCAGATTACGAGTCGAACGCCTTAACTCACCTGACCACGCTGGGCCTACGTGATAAAAAAAAACCATCATTTGTCAAAACTTTCTCGATTACTGTGGTTATTATAGAAATCGTTGCATGTGCAGCATTTATTAACACATTGCTCGATTAATTAACATTTGTACATTTAATAAATTTAGTGCATGTATGAGTACAGAAAACGTAATAAGTTTTATTATATTTTGTGAACTACGTCTAAAATATTTATGTCGTTATAACTTGTAACCTTAATTTAGAGACACCAGAATCGCAAAGTGTTTTGTGTATATTTACAATAAAAGGTAAGTCTTTGATGGCACCATTGTTTCCTAGCAAATATCGATCGTGCACTTTTAGTAAAGTTAACCCATTCTTGTCTAACAACAAATGTATGTAACACCGCTTCTTTTATTGATAGTGTTCCTAAAACCCCAGGAAGTCTTTATAATCCCATCTTAAAAATAAAGCCCCAAGAATAAAGCATTCAAATAATCATTCTTAAGTAGAATTCGGAAATTATACAAGCACATGATCACACCCTGAAATATTCACTCCTAAATTGAATTTTCTGCATGAGGAGGAAGTCTGACTTTGTTAATCATGTAAACTAATAACATATTTTTGAAGGTTAAAACTCCTCTTGTGGGCAGAGCATAGTTAGCCTGTTATTTAGCATTGCGCTAAAAATCACAAGAACAACAAAGGTTAAAAAATCAATGTTCAACAAATTATTTTTCATTGCAATCGGCTCGGCATGGCCAGGTGGGTTAAAGTGTTCGACTTGTAATCTGAGGGTCGCGGGTTCGAATCCCCATCGCAACAAACATGCTCGCCCTTTCAGCCGTGGGAGCGTTATTATGTTACGGTCAATCCCACTATTCGTTGATAAAAGACTAGAGGAAGGGCATCTAGTCATTACTAACCGCCGCCAACTCTTGGGCTGATAACCCTTGAGTAGCTTTGCGCGAAATTAACAAAACAAACAGTCTTAACACGTATTTTTCCATTATATTTACTGTCGAGATATAACATTACTTTTTTTGTTTGGTTAACACTACAAATGTGCCTTCTTATTGACGTTTCTCTTAGAGCAATAATTTATTTAAGTCTTATCTTGTTGATGATGTCATCATTTCCTGAACGTAGACAGAATGACGTGTGAATTTTGTAAGTAATCCCTTTTTCTATTTCCATGTACTTAACAAAAGAAATAGAATCAGTAACCTGGTTTTTAAGATATGTAAAATTAAGTACATGGCTGATGAATAAAGCTGACTGCTCAACAATAGCGTCTTTGTCACAGTTACGGAAATTCGAATTAAGCGCCATGATGGAACTCAAAGTTAAAAAATGTAGTAACTAGTAAAGTCAAAGATAGGAAGAAATGTAAGGTGTCTCTTGTAGTAACTAGTACAGCCTGAGATATGGAGAAATGTGAAGTATCTCTCGTAGTAACTAATATAGCCTGAGATATGGAAAAATGTAAGAGACCTGTTACAACGGCTGCATCAGTATGGACAGAAACGTAATGATCTCTTTTAACCACTATTACAGATGAGAACATGTAAAAATACAAACAACAAACGTTAATATGTAAAAATACAAACAAACGCCACTATCTAAAAATAAAAACAACAAACGTCAACATGTAAAAATACAAACAAACGTTAATATGTAAAAATAAAAACAACAAACGTCAATATGTAAAATTAAAACAACAAACGTCAACATGTAAAAATAAAAACAACAAACATCAATATGTAAAAATAAAAACAACAAACGTCAACATGTAAAAATAAAAACAACAAACATCAATATGTAAAAATAAAAACAACAAACGTTAATATGTAAAAATAAAAACAACAAACGTCAACATGTAAAAATAAAAACAACAAACGTCAACACGTAAAAATAAAAACAACAAACGTCAACATGTAAAAATAAAAACAACAAACATCAATATGTAAAAATAAAAACAACAAACGTTAATATGTAAAATTAAAAACAACAAAGGTCAATATGTAAAAATAAAAACAACAAACGTCAACATGTAAAAATAAAAACAACAAACATCAATATGTAAAAATAAAAACAACAAACGTTAATATGTAAAAATAAAAACAACAAACGTCAACATGTAAAAATAAAAACAACAAACGTCAACATGTAAAAATAAAAACAACAAACGTCAATATGTAAAATTAAAAACAACAAACGTCAATATGTAAAAATAAAAACAACAAACGTCAACATGTAAAAATAAAAACAACAAACATCAATATGTAAAATAAAACAACAAACGTCAACATGTAAAACAAAACAACAAACACAATATGTAAAAATAAAAACAGCAAACGTCAATATGTAAAAATTAAAACAACAAACATCAATATGTAAAAATAAAAACAACAGACATCAATATGTAAAAATAAAAACAACATACATCAATATGTAAAAATAAAAACAACAAACGTCAACATGTAAAAATAAAAACAACAAACGTCAATATGTAAAAATAAAAACAACAAACATCAATATGTAAAAATAAAAACAACAAACATCAATATGTAAAACAACAAACAAATGTAAAAATAAAACAACAAACGTCAATATGTAAAAATTAAAACAACAAACATCAACATGTAAAAATTAAAACAACAAACGTTAATATGTAAAAATAAAAACAACAAATGGCAACATGTAAATATAAAACAACAAACGTCGACATGTATTTGAAGCAGTGTTGCAAGGTTATGTGGGCAATGTACCACCTCCAATACAGTGCAGAACGTTCCCTTATGCCTTTGTTCCTTAAGAAAACGCACGACGGTGACTCTTTGGATTTACAACGCTAAAATCAGGGGTTCGATTTCTCTTTGTAGACACAATAGAAAGGCTCATGCGGCTTTGCTACAAGAAAAAACACACATACGTAAACCCTAAAAAAAACAATATTGTATAGGAATTTGATTTCAAGTGTCCTGAAAACTGAATATCGGTTTCAATTATATCAAAAAAAGCATATTAAATATCTAGTTAAAATTTGTTTTTCACAATTTGTCAGTTTAGTTCCTATGATAAACCTTTCTCAAATTAATAAAGAATTGGTTTGGTTTTTGAATTTCCTGCGAAACTACACGAGGGCTATCTGCACTAGTCATCCATAAATTAGCAGTGTAAGACTAGAGGGAAGGAAACCAGTTATCACTACCCACTGCCAATTATTGGGCTACTCTTTTACCAACAAATAGTGAGACTGACCATCAAATTATAACACACCACGGCTAAAAGAGTGAGCGTATTTGATGCGACCGGGATTCGAAACCGCGATCTTCAGATTAGGAGTCGAACGCCCTAATCACCTGGCCATGCCGGGCTTTAATAAAATGTACTCACGAAGAAAATGTGGGTAAATATTCTTTCAGGTCACTACATCCCAGTAAGCAATTTAATATGTGTAATTTTGTGTGTTTTTTTTTCTTTTAGCCAAGCCCCATCGGGCTATCTGCTGAACCAACCGTAGGGAATCAAACCCCTGATTTTATCGTTGTACATTTCTAGACTTACCGCTGTATTATCGGGGAGCAGCATTTTATTGAATGTATTTTGATAAAATTTAAGATTATAAAAAAGAAAACATATTTTCATATTTTCCCTTTTGGGAAACGTAATGTACAACATAAAATATTATTTCCGAAAAAAATAGTTTATAAAAATTTTGACTCCACTTTAAATAGACGGAGGGCAGAAGTAACTATTTGTGTATAGCCAGCAGGAATCGTGAAACTGTTTTTTAGGTTTACAGAAAATAAAAACTTAGTAAAAGTATAAAATTACAAAATAAATGAATTTCATTTCTATTATGATAATAAGAGAATGTGTATATGGAATTAAATTTTAATTTGAAAAGGAAATAATATTGAAAAATGTATTTACTTTGAACATTTGTAATCTACTGATTTATGTGTGTTTTCTAATAACAAAGCCACATCGGACTAACTGCTGAGCCCACGGAGGGGAATCAAACCCCTGAATTTAGCGTTGTAAATGCGGAGACGTAACGCTGTACTAGCGGGTGCCTCGTAATCCGAGGGTCGCGGGTTCGAATCCCGGTCGCACCAAACATGCTCGCTCTTTCAGCCGTGGGGGCGTTACAATATGACGGTCAATCCCACTATTCGTTGGTAAAAGAGTAGCCCAAAAGTTGGCGGTGGGTGGTGATGACTAGCTGCCTTCCCTCTAGTCTTGCACTGCTAAATTAGGGACGGCTAGCGCAGATAGCCCTCGAGTAGCTTTGCGCTAAAACTCAAAACAAACAAACTAAGCAATCTTATTAAAGAATTTATTGTAACGGCCAAATTACAAACAAATTAAATGTGCTATTTTATTGTAACTAATGTCTATCTATATAGCACTTCCTTTGTTGAATATTGTAACTTTAACGATAACACATCCTTGAAAAAGTACACTCTAATTCGCAATAGCTGATTATCGTGTAAGGTTTATATTCAAACCCACACGTCATATGGCATATTACTACCTTTACCTTACGCAAATAACAAACATTAAGGTTTTAATTTTCACAAACAATGTATTCACCAACAACAGCAGCCCTGAGGCATATTCAGAGAAGTATCAACCACCAGTTAACCTTGTGTGATAATGACTTACATTAACATCATTTGCATTATGTTTGTTTAAATTTCTTTCCATAATGTGTGCTGGGAGTTATCGTAATCCTAGCCTCGACGTAAACATAGCTAGAATACTAATTAACCCGTTCCTACGGTCATGCTTCAAGTTACAGAAGTCTATTAAGAGAGCTTTTTCTAGATTTTCTCGTAGGAAGACAGGATGGATTTTAAATATTTGGAAAAAAAAATCACCCCTGTACTGAAACAAAATAATTTACTATCACTGTCGAGTCATATTTAATATCTTGTTTCAAAGGTAAGAAATATTTCATATTTTCAACTTTTTTAAAAATTTTGGATTGTTACCAAGAGTCATCAGCAAAATGGTCCCTGAGGTACCATTATTGTCATATTTTATATTTCATTGGAAACCTACAAACATCCATTTTTCACTTACTCTTCTATTTTCACAAACAAAGTGATCTCAAAATCGAAGTCCGCCGGTGGGACAGCAGAAAGACTATGGATTTACTACGTTTAAAATTTGGGGCTCGATTCCCCGCAGTGAATACAGCAGATAATCCGTTGCAGCTTTGCTATCAGTTATACATACATTAAAATAGCGGCGCCCCCTAGTGGCTAGACGGTATGTCTGCAGAATTACAACGCTAAAAACCGGGTTTCAATACCCGTGGTGGGCAGAGCACAGATAGCCCATTGTGTAGCTTTCTGCTTAATTCAAAACAACAACAAAATAGCGACATCGCGTAAGTTTACACTCATTACAACAATATAGCGTCTGGCTTAGGCTCGGATACTTCAATAATGTTGTACTTCATTAACATCCTGAGTTTGTTGTGGTGTAACACTGCAGTGAGTTCATAAGATTTATATATCGAGTTGTTTGCAGAAGGCATGTTTTCATTTTCCTATTAACTCATACTTTAGATTTTGAATTCACCACGTCCAAAAAAAATTTTTTTTTCCTAACCGTTTTAAGGCTACGTGTTGTTTATCCTGTCTAATAAGTTCTATGTGTGTCATGTTTCTGGTTACCTTTCAAATACATTGCTCAATGGTATCAGAGAAATTTAAACTTCCATATAGGCTTCATTTTTCCCATACGATGTTAAGCCGAAAGATTTGCTTTCGAGGTGAATTTGATTCGACACTATGCTAGCACTATATATACACAGTTCTATTCTATCTCAGAGATGTTTTGTTTGTTTACTTTTGGAACAAAGCTGCACATGGACTCTCTGTGTTGTATGTCTGTCCGGTGAACTTTAATCTACTTAAAAAACAAAAGAACGTACGTACGCATTCTCTACACTAAAATGTTATTTATTTTGTTTATTGCACAACTTTAAAATTATTATTTATATTATGACAGTGGAAAGAAAGCAACGAAATATCTGTCAACAGCTTAACACCGATTCTATTTGTATATTACTTTTATCACTTAGAATTAGGCCCGGCATGGCCAGGTGGTTAAGGCACTCGACTCGTAATCCAAGGGTGTCGCGGATTCGAATCCCTGTCACACCAAACATATTCGCCCTTTCAGCCGTGAGGGCGTTATAAGTCACGGTCAATCCCACAATTCGTTAGTAAAAGAGTAGCCCAAGAGTTGGCAGTGGGTGATGATGACTAGCTGCCTTCCCTCTTGTCCTACACCGTTAAATTAGGGACGACTAGTGCAGATAGCCCTCGTGTAGCTTTGCGTAAAATTCAAAACAAACCAAACAAACAAATTTAGTATTATTCAGCTATCCAGCAAACTATAATATCAAGGTGTGCATGCGTGTTGTCAAAACAAAGCTCTCTTGTATAAATTCTTATCCTTTATGTAATAAGAGAAACTACTATGAAATTCATGAAACATGTGGCTGTCTTAAAGTTATTCATACGCTAATTAAACTGTTTGGTATAACAACCAGTGTGGTGTCGAATTGAACATTTTTAAAACATAATCAGTGTGATGTCAAGCTGAACGGTTTGATATTATAACCAGTGTGATGTCAAATTGAACAGTTTGACAACATAATCAGTGTGATGTCAAGCTGAACGGTTTGATATTACAACCAGTGTGATGTCAAATTGAACAGTTTGACAACATAATCAGTGTGATGTCAAGCTGAACGGTTTGATATTATAACCAGTGTGATGTCAAATTGAACAGTTTGACAACATAATCAGTGTGATGTCAAGCTGAACGGTTTGATATTATAACCAGTGTGATGTCAAATTGAAAAGTTTGACAACATAATCAGTGTGATGTCAAGCTAAACGGTTTGATATTATAACCAGTGTGATGTCAAATTGCACAGTTTGACAACATAATCAGTGTGATGTCAAGCTGAACGGTTTGATATTACAACCAGTGTGATGTCAAATTGAACAGTTTGACAACATAATCAGTGTGATGTCAAGCTGAACGGTTTGATATTACAACCAGTGTGATGTCAAGCTGAACGGTTTGATATTACAACCAGTGTGATGTCAAATTGAACAGTTTGACAACATAATCAGTGTGATGTCAAGCTGAACGGTTTGATATTATAACCAGTGTGATGTCAAATTGAACAGTTTGACAACATAATCAGTGTGATGTCAAGCTGAACGGTTTGATATTATAACCAGTGTGATGTCAAATTGAACACTTTGACAACATAATCAGTGTGATGTCAAGCTGAACGTTTTGATATTACAACCAGTGTGATGTCAAATTGAACAGTTTGACAACATAATCAGTGTGATATCAAGCTGAACGGTTTGATATTATAACCAGTGTGATGTCAAATTGAACAGTTTGACAACATAATCAGTGTGATGTCAAGCTGAACGGTTTGATATTACAACCAGTGTGATGTCAAATTGAACAGTTGGAAAACATAATCAGTGTGATGTCAAGCTGAACGGTTTGATATTACAACCAGTGTGATGTCAAATTGAACAGTTTGACAACATAATCAGTGTGATGTCAAGCTGAACGGTTTGATATTATAACCAGTGTGATGTCAAATTGAACAGTTTGACAACATAATCAGTGTGATGTCAAGCTGAACGGTTTGATATTATAACCAGTGTGATGTCAAATTGAACAGTTTGACAACATAATCAGTGTGATGTCAAGCTGAACGGTTTGATATTATAACCAGTGTGATGTCAAATTGAACAGTTTGACAACATAATCAGTGTGATGTCAAGCTGAACGGTTTGATATTACAACCAGTGTGATGTCAAATTGAACAGTTTGACAACATAATCAGTGTGATGTCAAGCTGAACGGTTTGATATTACAACCAGTGTGATGTCAAATTGAACAGTTTGACAACATAATCAGTGTGATATCAAGCTGAACGGTTTGATATTATAACCAGTGTGATGTCAAATTGAACAGTTTGACAACATAATCAGTGTGATGTCAAATTGAACAGTTTGACAACATAATCAGTGTGATGTCAAGCTGAACGGTTTGATATTACAACCAGTGTGATGTCAAATTGAACAGTTTGACAACATAATCAGTGTGATGTCAAGCTGAACGGTTTGATATTACAACCAGTGTGATGTCAAATTGAACAGTTTGACAACATAATCAGTGTGATGTCAAGCTGAACGGTTTGATATTACAACCAGTGTGATGTCAAATTGAACAGTTTGACAACATAATCAGTGTGATGTCAAGCTGAACGGTTTGATATTATAACCAGTGTGATGTCAAATTGAACAGTTTGACAACATAATCAGTGTGATGTCAAGCTGAACGGTTTGATATTACAACCAGTGTGATGTCAAATTGAACAGTTTGACAACATAATCAGTGTGATGTCAAGCTGAACGGTTTGATATTACAACCAGTGTGATGTCAAATTGAACAGTTTGACAACATAATCAGTGTGATGTCAAGCTGAACGGTTTGATATTACAACCAGTGTGATGTCAAATTGAACAGTTTGACAACATAATCAGTGTGATGTCAAGCTGAACGGTTTGATATTATAACCAGTGTGATGTCAAGCTGAACAGTTTGGTATTATAACCAGTGTGATGTCAAGCTGAACAGTTTGGTATTATAACCAGTGTGATGTCAAGCTGAACGGTTTGATATTATAACCAGTGTGATGTCAAGCTGAACAGTTTGGTATTATAACCAGTGTGATGTCAAGCTGAACGGTTTGATATTATAACCAGTGTGATGTCAAGCTGAACAGTTTGGTATTATAACCAGTGTGATGTCAAGCTGAACGGTTTGATATTATAACCAGTGTGATGTCAAGCTGAACAGTTTGGTATTATAACCAGTGTGATGTCAAATTGAACAGTTTGACAACATAATCAGTGTGATGTCAACATAATCAGTGTGATGTCAAAACTGAACAGTGTGATGTCAAGCTGAACGGTTTGATATTATAACCAGTGTGATGTCAAATTGAACAGTTTGACAACATAATCAGTGTGATGTCAAGCTGAACGGTTTGATATTATAACCAGTGTGATGTCAAATTGAACAGTTTGACAACATAATCAGTGTGATGTCAAGCTGAACGGTTTGATATTATAACCAGTGTGATGTCAAATTGAACAGTTTGACAACATAATCAGTGTGATGTCAAGCTGAACGGTTTGATATTACAACCAGTGTGATGTCAAATTGAACAGTTTGACAACATAATCAGTGTGATGTCAAGCTGAACGGTTTGATATTATAACCAGTGTGATGTCAAATTGAACAGTTTGACAACATAATCAGTGTGATGTCAAGCTGAACGGTTTGATA
This sequence comes from Tachypleus tridentatus, assembly GCF_004210375.1. Classification (NCBI taxonomy): domain Eukaryota; kingdom Metazoa; phylum Arthropoda; class Merostomata; order Xiphosura; family Limulidae; genus Tachypleus; species Tachypleus tridentatus. The sequence continues at coordinate 98,749,230 of NC_134836.1, forward strand.
TTATAACCAGTGTGATGTCAAATTGAACAGTTTGACAACATAATCAGTGTGATGTCAAGCTGAACGGTTTGATATTACAACCAGTGTGATGTCAAATTGAACAGTTTGACAACATAATCAGTGTGATGTCAAGCTGAACGGTTTGATATTACAACCAGTGTGATGTCAAATTGAACAGTTTGACAACATAATCAGTGTGATGTCAAGCTGAACGGTTTGATATTATAACCAGTGTGATGTCAAATTGAACAGTTTGACAACATAATCAGTGTGATGTCAAGCTGAACGGTTTGATATTATAACCAGTGTGATGTCAAATTGAACAGTTTGACAACATAATCAGTGTGATGTCAAGCTGAACGGTTTGATATTACAACCAGTGTGATGTCAAATTGAACAGTTTGACAACATAATCAGTGTGATGTCAAGCTGAACGGTTTGATATTATAACCAGTGTGATGTCAAATTGAACAGTTTGACAACATAATCAGTGTGATGTCAAGCTGAACGGTTTGATATTATAACCAGTGTGATGTCAAATTGAACAGTTTGACAACATAATCAGTGTGATGTCAAGCTGAACGGTTTGATATTATAACCAGTGTGATGTCAAATTGAACAGTTTGACAACATAATCAGTGTGATGTCAAGCTGAACGGTTTGATATTACAACCAGTGTGATGTCAAATTGAACAGTTTGACAACATAATCAGTGTGATGTCAAGCTGAACGGTTTGATATTATAACCAGTGTGATGTCAAATTGAACAGTTTGACAACATAATCAGTGTGATGTCAAGCTGAACGGTTTGATATTATAACCAGTGTGATGTCAAATTGAACAGTTTGACAACATAATCAGTGTGATGTCAAGCTGAACGGTTTGATATTATAACCAGTGTGATGTCAAATTGAACAGTTTGACAACATAATCAGTGTGATGTCAAGCTGAACGGTTTGATATTACAACCAGTGTGATGTCAAATTGAACAGTTTGACAACATAATCAGTGTGATGTCAAGCTGAACGGTTTGATAACCATATTACATAATCAGTGTGATGTCAAGCTGAACGGTTTGATAATAACCAGTGTGATGTCAAATTGAACAGTTTGACAACATAATCAGTGTGATGTCAAGCTGAACGGTTTGATATTATAACCAGTGTGATGTCAAATTGAACAGTTTGACAACATAATCAGTGTGATGTCAAGCTGAACGGTTTGATATTATAACCAGTGTGATGTCAAATTGAACAGTTTGACAACATAATCAGTGTGATGTCAAGCTGAACGGTTTGATATTATAACCAGTGTGATGTCAAATTGAACAGTTTGACAACATAATCAGTGTGATGTCAAGCTGAACGGTTTGATATTATAACCAGTGTGATGTCAAATTGAACAGTTTGACAACATAATCAGTGTGATGTCAAGCTGAACGGTTTGATATTACAACCAGTGTGATGTCAAATTGAACAGTTTGACAACATAATCAGTGTGATGTCAAGCTGAACGGTTTGATATTATAACCAGTGTGATGTCAAATTGAACAGTTTGACAACATAATCAGTGTGATGTCAAGCTGAACGGTTTGATATTATAACCAGTGTGATGTCAAATTGAACAGTTTGACAACAACATAAGCTGAACAGTGTGATGTCAAGCTGAACGGTTTGATATTATAACCAGTGTGATGTCAAGCTGAATTGAACAGTTTGAACAACATAATCAGTGTGATGTCAAGCTGAACGGTTTGATATTATAACCAGTGTGATGTCAAATTGAACAGTTTGACAACATAATCAGTGTGATGTCAAGCTGAACGGTTTGATATTATAACCAGTGTGATGTCAAATTGAACAGTTTGACAACATAATCAGTGTGATGTCAAGCTGAACGGTTTGATATTATAACCAGTGTGATGTCAAATTGAACAGTTTGACAACATAATCAGTGTGATGTCAAGCTGAACGGTTTGATATTATAACCAGTGTGATGTCAAATTGAACAGTTTGACAACATAATCAGTGTGATGTCAAGCTGAACGGTTTGATATTATAACCAGTGTGATGTCAAATTGAACAGTTTGACAACATAATCAGTGTGATGTCAAGCTGAACGGTTTGATATTATAACCAGTGTGATGTCAAATTGAACAGTTTGACAACATAATCAGTGTGATGTCAAGCTGAACGGTTTGATATTATAACCAGTGTGATGTCAAATTGAACAGTTTGACAACATAATCAGTGTGATGTCAAGCTGAACGGTTTGATATTACAACCAGTGTGATGTCAAATTGAACAGTTTGACAACATAATCAGTGTGATGTCAAGCTGAACGGTTTGATATTATAACCAGTGTGATGTCAAATTGAACAGTTTGACAACATAATCAGTGTGATGTCAAGCTGAACGGTTTGATATTATAACCAGTGTGATGTCAAATTGAACAGTTTGACAACATAATCAGTGTGATGTCAAGCTGAACGGTTTGATATTACAACCAGTGTGATGTCAAATTGAACAGTTTGACAACATAATCAGTGTGATGTCAAGCTGAACGGTTTGATATTACAAACCAGTGTGATGTCAAATTGAACAGTTTGACAACATAATCAGTGTGATGTCAAGCTGAACGGTTTGATATTATAACCAGTGTGATGTCAAATTGAACAGTTTGACAACATAATCAGTGTGATGTCAAGCTGAACGGTTTGATATTATAACCAGTGTGATGTCAAATTGAACAGTTTGACAACATAATCAGTGTGATGTCAAGCTGAACGGTTTGATATTACAACCAGTGTGATGTCAAATTGAACAGTTTGACAACATAATCAGTGTGATGTCAAGCTGAACGGTTTGATATTATAACCAGTGTGATGTCAAATTGAACAGTTTGACAACATAATCAGTGTGATGTCAAGCTGAACGGTTTGATATTATAACCAGTGTGATGTCAAATTGAACAGTTTGACAACATAATCAGTGTGATGTCAAGCTGAACGGTTTGATATTATAACCAGTGTGATGTCAAATTGAACAGTTTGTCAAATTGAACATAATCAGTGTGATGTCAAGCTGAACGGTTTGATATTATAACCAGTGTGATGTCAAATTGAACAGTTTGACAACATAATCAGTGTGATGTCAAGCTGAACGGTTTGATATTACAACCAGTGTGATGTCAAAGTGTGATGAACAGTTTGACAACATAATCAGACAACATAACCAGTGTGATGTCAAGCTGAACGGTTTGATATTATAACCAGTGTGATGTCAAATTGAACAGTTTGACAACATAATCAGTGTGATGTCAAGCTGAACGGTTTGATATTATAACCAGTGTGATGTCAAATTGAACAGTTTGACAACATAATCAGTGTGATGTCAAGCTGAACGGTTTGATATTATAACCAGTGTGATGTCAAATTGAACAGTTTGACAACATAATCAGTGTGATGTCAAGCTGAACGGTTTGATATTATAACCAGTGTGATGTCAAATTGAACAGTTTGACAACATAATCAGTGTGATGTCAAGCTGAACGGTTTGATATTATAACCAGTGTGATGTCAAATTGAACAGTTTGACAACATAATCAGTGTGATGTCAAGCTGAACGGTTTGATATTATAACCAGTGTGATGTCAAATTGAACAGTTTGACAACATAATCAGTGTGATGTCAAGCTGAACGGTTTGATATTATAACCAGTGTGATGTCAAATTGAACAGTTTGACAACATAATCAGTGTGATGTCAAGCTGAACGGTTTGATATTATAACCAGTGTGATGTCAAATTGAACAGTTTGACAACATAATCAGTGTGATGTCAAGCTGAACGGTTTGATATTATAACCAGTGTGATGTCAAATTGAACAGTTTGACAACATAATCAGTGTGATGTCAAGCTGAACGGTTTGATATTACAACCAGTGTGATGTCAAATTGAACAGTTTGACAACATAATCAGTGTGATGTCAAGCTGAACGGTTTGATATTACAACCAGTGTGATGTCAAATTGAACAGTTTGACAACATAATCAGTGTGATGTCAAGCTGAACGGTTTGATATTATAACCAGTGTGATGTCAAATTGAACAGTTTGACAACATAATCAGTGTGATGTCAAGCTGAACGGTTTGATATTATAACCAGTGTGATGTCAAATTGAACAGTTTGACAACATAATCAGTGTGATGTCAAGCTGAACGGTTTGATATTACAACCAGTGTGATGTCAAATTGAACAGTTTGACAACATAATCAGTGTGATGTCAAGCTGAACGGTTTGATATTATAACCAGTGTGATGTCAAATTGAACAGTTTGACAACATAATCAGTGTGATGTCAAGCTGAACGGTTTGATATTATAACCAGTGTGATGTCAAATTGAACAGTTTGACAACATAATCAGTGTGATGTCAAGCTGAACGGTTTGATATTACAACCAGTGTGATGTCAAATTGAACAGTTTGACAACATAATCAGTGTGATGTCAAGCTGAACGGTTTGATATTATAACCAGTGTGATGTCAAATTGAACAGTTTGACAACATAATCAGTGTGATGTCAAGCTGAACGGTTTGATATTACAACCAGTGTGATGTCAAATTGAACAGTTTGACAACATAATCAGTGTGATGTCAAGCTGAACGGTTTGATATTATAACCAGTGTGATGTCAAATTGAACAGTTTGACAACATAATCAGTGTGATGTCAAGCTGAACGGTTTGATATTACAACCAGTGTGATGTCAAATTGAACAGTTTGACAACATAATCAGTGTGATGTCAAGCTGAACGGTTTGATATTATAACCAGTGTGATGTCAAATTGAACAGTTTGACAACATAATCAGTGTGATGTCAAGCTGAACGGTTTGATATTACAACCAGTGTGATGTCAAATTGAACAGTTTGACAACATAATCAGTGTGATGTCAAGCTGAACGGTTTGATATTACAACCAGTGTGATGTCAAATTGAACAGTTTGACAACATAATCAGTGTGATGTCAAGCTGAACGGTTTGATATTATAACCAGTGTGATGTCAAATTGAACAGTTTGACAACATAATCAGTGTGATGTCAAGCTGAACGGTTTGATATTATAACCAGTGTGATGTCAAATTGAACAGTTTGACAACATAATCAGTGTGATGTCAAGCTGAACGGTTTGATATTATAACCAGTGTGATGTCAAATTGAACAGTTTGACAACATAATCAGTGTGATGTCAAGCTGAACGGTTTGATATTATAACCAGTGTGATGTCAAATTGAACAGTTTGACAACATAATCAGTGTGATGTCAAGCTGAACGGTTTGATATTACAACCAGTGTGATGTCAAATTGAACAGTTTGACAACATAATCAGTGTGATGTCAAGCTGAACGGTTTGATATTATAACCAGTGTGATGTCAAATTGAACAGTTTGACAACATAATCAGTGTGATGTCAAGCTGAACGGTTTGATATTATAACCAGTGTGATGTCAAATTGAACAGTTTGACAACATAATCAGTGTGATGTCAAGCTGAACGGTTTGATATTATAACCAGTGTGATGTCAAATTGAACAGTTTGACAACATAATCAGTGTGATGTCAAGCTGAACGGTTTGATATTATAACCAGTGTGATGTCAAATTGAACAGTTTGACAACATAATCAGTGTGATGTCAAGCTGAACGGTTTGATATTATAACCAGTGTGATGTCAAATTGAACAGTTTGACAACATAATCAGTGTGATGTCAAGCTGAACGGTTTGATATTATAACCAGTGTGATGTCAAATTGAACAGTTTGACAACATAATCAGTGTGATGTCAAGCTGAACGGTTTGATATTATAACCAGTGTGATGTCAAATTGAACAGTTTGACAACATAATCAGTGTGATGTCAAGCTGAACGGTTTGATATTATAACCAGTGTGATGTCAAATTGAACAGTTTGACAACATAATCAGTGTGATGTCAAGCTGAACGGTTTGATATTATAACCAGTGTGATGTCAAATTGAACAGTTTGACAACATAATCAGTGTGATGTCAAGCTGAACGGTTTGATATTATAACCAGTGTGATGTCAAATTGAACAGTTTGACAACATAATCAGTGTGATGTCAAGCTGAACGGTTTGATATTATAACCAGTGTGATGTCAAATTGAACAGTTTGACAACATAATCAGTGTGATGTCAAGCTGAACGGTTTGATATTATAACCAGTGTGATGTCAAATTGAACAGTTTGACAACATAATCAGTGTGATGTCAAGCTGAACGGTTTGATATTATAACCAGTGTGATGTCAAATTGAACAGTTTGACAACATAATCAGTGTGATGTCAAGCTGAACGGTTTGATATTATAACCAGTGTGATGTCAAATTGAACAGTTTGACAACATAATCAGTGTGATGTCAAGCTGAACGGTTTGATATTACAACCAGTGTGATGTCAAATTGAACAGTTTGACAACATAATCAGTGTGATGTCAAGCTGAACGGTTTGATATTACAACCAGTGTGATGTCAAATTGAACAGTTTGACAACATAATCAGTGTGATGTCAAGCTGAACGGTTTGATATTATAACCAGTGTGATGTCAAATTGAACAGTTTGACAACATAATCAGTGTGATGTCAAGCTGAACGGTTTGATATTATAACCAGTGTGATGTCAAATTGAACAGTTTGACAACATAATCAGTGTGATGTCAAGCTGAACGGTTTGATATTACAACCAGTGTGATGTCAAATTGAACAGTTTGACAACATAATCAGTGTGATGTCAAGCTGAACGGTTTGATATTATAACCAGTGTGATGTCAAATTGAACAGTTTGACAACATAATCAGTGTGATGTCAAGCTGAACGGTTTGATATTATAACCAGTGTGATGTCAAATTGAACAGTTTGACAACATAATCAGTGTGATGTCAAGCTGAACGGTTTGATATTACAACCAGTGTGATGTCAAATTGAACAGTTTGACAACATAATCAGTGTGATGTCAAGCTGAACGGTTTGATATTACAACCAGTGTGATGTCAAATTGAACAGTTTGACAACATAATCAGTGTGATGTCAAGCTGAACGGTTTGATATTATAACCAGTGTGATGTCAAATTGAACAGTTTGACAACATAATCAGTGTGATGTCAAGCTGAACGGTTTGATATTATAACCAGTGTGATGTCAAATTGAACAGTTTGACAACATAATCAGTGTGATGTCAAGCTGAACGGTTTGATATTATAACCAGTGTGATGTCAAATTGAACAGTTTGACAACATAATCAGTGTGATGTCAAGCTGAACGGTTTGATATTACAACCAGTGTGATGTCAAATTGAACAGTTTGACAACATAATCAGTGTGATGTCAAGCTGAACGGTTTGATATTATAACCAGTGTGATGTCAAATTGAACAGTTTGACAACATAATCAGTGTGATGTCAAGCTGAACGGTTTGATATTATAACCAGTGTGATGTCAAATTGAACAGTTTGACAACATAATCAGTGTGATGTCAAGCTGAACGGTTTGATATTATAACCAGTGTGATGTCAAATTGAACAGTTTGACAACATAATCAGTGTGATGTCAAGCTGAACGGTTTGATATTATAACCAGTGTGATGTCAAATTGAACAGTTTGACAACATAATAATCAGTGTGATGTCAAGCTGAACGGTTTGATATTATAACCAGTGTGATGTCAAATTGAACAGTTTGACAACATAATCAGTGTGATGTCAAGCTGAACGGTTTGATATTATAACCAGTGTGATGTCAAATTGAACAGTTTGACAACATAATCAGTGTGATGTCAAGCTGAACGGTTTGATATTATAACCAGTGTGATGTCAAATTGAACAGTTTGACAACATAATCAGTGTGATGTCAAGCTGAACGGTTTGATATTATAACCAGTGTGATGTCAAATTGAACAGTTTGACAACATAATCAGTGTGATGTCAAGCTGAACGGTTTGATATTATAACCAGTGTGATGTCAAATTGAACAGTTTGACAACATAATCAGTGTGATGTCAAGCTGAACGGTTTGATATTATAACCAGTGTGATGTCAAATTGAACAGTTTGACAACATAATCAGTGTGATGTCAAGCTGAACGGTTTGATATTATAACCAGTGTGATGTCAAATTGAACAGTTTGACAACATAATCAGTGTGATGTCAAGCTGAACGGTTTGATATTATAACCAGTGTGATGTCAAATTGAACAGTTTGACAACATAATCAGTGTGATGTCAAGCTGAACGGTTTGATATTATAACCAGTGTGATGTCAAATTGAACAGTTTGACAACATAATCAGTGTGATGTCAAGCTGAACGGTTTGATATTATAACCAGTGTGATGTCAAATTGAACAGTTTGACAACATAATCAGTGTGATGTCAAGCTGAACGGTTTGATATTATAACCAGTGTGATGTCAAATTGAACAGTTTGACAACATAATCAGTGTGATGTCAAGCTGAACGGTTTGATATTACAACCAGTGTGATGTCAAATTGAACAGTTTGACAACATAATCAGTGTGATGTCAAGCTGAACGGTTTGATATTATAACCAGTGTGATGTCAAATTGAACAGTTTGACAACATAATCAGTGTGATGTCAAGCTGAACGGTTTGATATTATAACCAGTGTGATGTCAAATTGAACAGTTTGACAACATAATCAGTGTGATGTCAAGCTGAACGGTTTGATATTACAACCAGTGTGATGTCAAATTGAACAGTTTGACAACATAATCAGTGTGATGTCAAGCTGAACGGTTTGATATTATTAACCAGTGTGATGTCAAAATTGAACAGTTTGACAACATAATCAGTGTGATGTCAAGCTGAACGGTTTGATATTACAACCAGTGTGATGTCAAATTGAACAGTTTGACAACATAATCAGTGTGATGTCAAGCTGAACGGTTTGATATTATAACCAGTGTGATGTCAAATTGAACAGTTTGACAACATAATCAGTGTGATGTCAAGCTGAACGGTTTGATATTATAACCAGTGTGATGTCAAATTGAACAGTTTGACAACATAATCAGTGTGATGTCAAGCTGAACGGTTTGATATTATAACCAGTGTGATGTCAAATTGAACAGTTTGACAACATAATCAGTGTGATGTCAAGCTGAACGGTTTGATATTACAACCAGTGTGATGTCAAATTGAACAGTTTGACAACATAATCAGTGTGATGTCAAGCTGAACGGTTTGATATTATAACCAGTGTGATGTCAAATTGAACAGTTTGACAACATAATCAGTGTGATGTCAAGCTGAACGGTTTGATATTATAACCAGTGTGATGTCAAATTGAACAGTTTGACAACATAATCAGTGTGATGTCAAGCTGAACGGTTTGATATTACAACCAGTGTGATGTCAAATTGAACAGTTTGACAACATAATCAGTGTGATGTCAAGCTGAACGGTTTGATATTATAACCAGTGTGATGTCAAATTGAACAGTTTGACAACATAATCAGTGTGATGTCAAGCTGAACGGTTTGATATTATAACCAGTGTGATGTCAAATTGAACAGTTTGACAACATAATCAGTGTGATGTCAAGCTGAACGGTTTGATATTATAACCAGTGTGATGTCAAACGGTTTGAACAGTTTGATTGAAAGTTTGACAACATAATCAGTGTGATGTCAAGCTGAACGGTTTGATATTATAACCAGTGTGATGTCAAATTGAACAGTTTGACAACATAATCAGTGTGATGTCAAGCTGAACGGTTTGATATTATAACCAGTGTGATGTCAAATTGAACAGTTTGACAACATAATCAGTGTGATGTCAAGCTGAACGGTTTGATATTATAACCAGTGTGATGTCAAATTGAACAGTTTGACAACATAATCAGTGTGATGTCAAGCTGAACGGTTTGATATTATAACCAGTGTGATGTCAAATTGAACAGTTTGACAACATAATCAGTGTGATGTCAAGCTGAACGGTTTGATATTATAACCAGTGTGATGTCAAATTGAACAGTTTGACAACATAATCAGTGTGATGTCAAGCTGAACGGTTTGATATTATAACCAGTGTGATGTCAAATTGAACAGTTTGACAACATAATCAGTGTGATGTCAAGCTGAACGGTTTGATATTATAACCAGTGTGATGTCAAATTGAACAGTTTGACAACATAATCAGTGTGATGTCAAGCTGAACGGTTTGATATTATAACCAGTGTGATGTCAAATTGAACAGTTTGACAACATAATCAGTGTGATGTCAAGCTGAACGGTTTGATATTATAACCAGTGTGATGTCAAATTGAACAGTTTGACAACATAATCAGTGTGATGTCAAGCTGAACGGTTTGATATTATAACCAGTGTGATGTCAAATTGAACAGTTTGACAACATAATCAGTGTGATGTCAAGCTGAACGGTTTGATATTATAACCAGTGTGATGTCAAATTGAACAGTTTGACAACATAATCAGTGTGATGTCAAGCTGAACGGTTTGATATTACAACCAGTGTGATGTCAAATTGAACAGTTTGACAACATAATCAGTGTGATGTCAAGCTGAACGGTTTGATATTATAACCAGTGTGATGTCAAATTGAACAGTTTGACAACATAATCAGTGTGATGTCAAGCTGAACGGTTTGATATTATAACCAGTGTGATGTCAAATTGAACAGTTTGACAACATAATCAGTGTGATGTCAAGCTGAACGGTTTGATATTATAACCAGTGTGATGTCAAATTGAACAGTTTGACAACATAATCAGTGTGATGTCAAGCTGAACGGTTTGATATTATAACCAGTGTGATGTCAAATTGAACAGTTTGACAACATAATCAGTGTGATGTCAAGCTGAACGGTTTGATATTACAACCAGTGTGATGTCAAATTGAACAGTTTGACAACATAATCAGTGTGATGTCAAGCTGAACGGTTTGATATTACAACCAGTGTGATGTCAAATTGAACAGTTTGACAACATAATCAGTGTGATGTCAAGCTGAACGGTTTGATATTATAACCAGTGTGATGTCAAATTGAACAGTTTGACAACATAATCAGTGTGATGTCAAGCTGAACGGTTTGATATTATAACCAGTGTGATGTCAAATTGAACAGTTTGACAACATAATCAGTGTGATGTCAAGCTGAACGGTTTGATATTATAACCAGTGTGATGTCAAATTGAACAGTTTGACAACATAATCAGTGTGATGTCAAGCTGAACGGTTTGATATTATAACCAGTGTGATGTCAAATTGAACAGTTTGACAACATAATCAGTGTGATGTCAAGCTGAACGGTTTGATATTACAACCAGTGTGATGTCAAATTGAACAGTTTGACAACATAATCAGTGTGATGTCAAGCTGAACGGTTTGATATTATAACCAGTGTGATGTCAAATTGAACAGTTTGACAACATAATCAGTGTGATGTCAAGCTGAACGGTTTGATATTATAACCAGTGTGATGTCAAATTGAACAGTTTGACAACATAATCAGTGTGATGTCAAGCTGAACGGTTTGATATTATAACCAGTGTGATGTCAAATTGAACAGTTTGACAACATAATCAGTGTGATGTCAAGCTGAACGGTTTGATATTACAACCAGTGTGATGTCAAATTGAACAGTTTGACAACATAATCAGTGTGATGTCAAGCTGAACGGTTTGATATTATAACCAGTGTGATGTCAAATTGAACAGTTTGACAACATAATCAGTGTGATGTCAAGCTGAACGGTTTGATATTATAACCAGTGTGATGTCAAATTGAACAGTTTGACAACATAATCAGTGTGATGTCAAGCTGAACGGTTTGATATTATAACCAGTGTGATGTCAAATTGAACAGTTTGACAACATAATCAGTGTGATGTCAAGCTGAACGGTTTGATATTATAACCAGTGTGATGTCAAATTGAACAGTTTGACAACATAATCAGTGTGATGTCAAGCTGAACGGTTTGATATTATAACCAGTGTGATGTCAAATTGAACAGTTTGACAACATAATCAGTGTGATGTCAAGCTGAACGGTTTGATATTATAACCAGTGTGATGTCAAATTGAACAGTTTGACAACATAATCAGTGTGATGTCAAGCTGAACGGTTTGTCAAGCTATTATTAACCAGTGTGATGTCAAATTGAACAGTTTGACAACATAATCAGTGTGATGTCAAGCTGAACGGTTTGATATTATAACCAGTGTGATGTCAAATTGAACAGTTTGACAACATAATCAGTGTGATGTCAAGCTGAACGGTTTGATATTATAACCAGTGTGATGTCAAATTGAACAGTTTGACAACATAATCAGTGTGATGTCAAGCTGAACGGTTTGATATTATAACCAGTGTGATGTCAAATTGAACAGTTTGACAACATAATCAGTGTGATGTCAAGCTGAACGGTTTGATATTACAACCAGTGTGATGTCAAATTGAACAGTTTGACAACATAATCAGTGTGATGTCAAGCTGAACGGTTTGATATTATAACCAGTGTGATGTCAAATTGAACAGTTTGACAACATAATCAGTGTGATGTCAAGCTGAACGGTTTGATATTATAACCAGTGTGATGTCAAATTGAACAGTTTGACAACATAATCAGTGTGATGTCAAGCTGAACGGTTTGATATTATAACCAGTGTGATGTCAAATTGAACAGTTTGACAACATAATCAGTGTGATGTCAAGCTGAACGGTTTGATATTATAACCAGTGTGATGTCAAATTGAACAGTTTGACAACATAATCAGTGTGATGTCAAGCTGAACGGTTTGATATTACAACCAGTGTGATGTCAAATTGAACAGTTTGACAACATAATCAGTGTGATGTCAAGCTGAACGGTTTGATATTATAACCAGTGTGATGTCAAATTGAACAGTTTGACAACATAATCAGTGTGATGTCAAGCTGAACGGTTTGATATTATAACCAGTGTGATGTCAAATTGAACAGTTTGACAACATAATCAGTGTGATGTCAAGCTGAACGTGTTTGATATTATAACCAGTGTGATGTCAAATTGAACAGTTTGACAACATAATCAGTGTGATGTCAAGCTGAACGGTTTGATATTATAACCAGTGTGATGTCAAATTGAACAGTTTGACAACATAATCAGTGTGATGTCAAGCTGAACGGTTTGATATTATAACCAGTGTGATGTCAAATTGAACAGTTTGACAACATAATCAGTGTGATGTCAAGCTGAACGGTTTGATATTATAACCAGTGTGATGTCAAATTGAACAGTTTGACAACATAATCAGT